>NW_007729606.1:6427-41518 GCF_000696425.1 Galeopterus variegatus
ATGAAATACTGTCATTTGCAACAACATGGATGGACCTAGAGAGAATTATATTAAGTGAAACGATTCAGGCATAGAAAGAAATATCACATGTTCTCACTTATTTGTGAGAGCTAAAAATAAATAAATACACAAACAACCTGGGGGAGGAGGGAAGAAGACACAACAATTACAATTCCTTGAAGTTGATACAAAAAGCAAACAGAAAAGACATTGTTGGGAGAGAGGAGGGAGAGGGAGGAGGGAGGGAGGTTTCAGTAATGGGCCACAATAATCAACCAGATTGTACACTGACAAAATAAAATTAAATTAAAAATTTTTAAAATAAAAAGAACTCACAGAAACATAAAAGTTGATTTAAATATTATGCTGATTGCTATGGTTTAAATATGTATACCAAAGGTTCATTTATTGGCAATTACACCTCCATTATAATAGTGTAAAGAAGGTGGGAAATCAATTTATGATAATTAAAAGGCAGGGCCTTTAGGAAATGATTGGATTGTGAGGATTGTAATCCAATGATGGTTTAATGGGTGGTCACGGGCATGGTTCTGATGGCTTTATAAGGAGAGCAAGTGAGAAGGTTATTCCTTGTTCAGTCCATTCACCATGTGATATCCCGGTCGCCCAGGACCCTGCAGAGAAATCTTGCCAAGAAGAAGAACCTCACCCGATGTCTTCCCTAGACTTTGGACTTCTCAGCCTCCAAAACAGTAAGCAATAAATTGTATTTTATTTTAAATTACCCAGTTTCAGGTATTCTGATATAAGCAAGAGAAATGGATACTGATCATACTAAAGTAAATCTACTTTCTCTAGATTCAACCATGTTACTCTGGATACAGGCAGTGGTGACAATTAAAACCTTCAAACCACATACAACGAACTGTGATATATTCTCCTTTAAAGGAATAGTAATAATAATAGCTGATAATTACACAACAAGCTGCATCCTCACCCTCATAAATGGCATCTACATACTCTAGCTTCTAGCTTTATTAATTTCCTTATGTCAGTTCAATTATTTTTAGGATACAAAGGGAAGACAGTGTTCCTCTATTTCAGTGATCAGCAAAATGACCCCTGGGCCAAATCAAAACCTCCATCCTATGAACTAAGAAAGATTTTTTGTTTATTTGTTTTTTAATTTTTTACACATTTAAATGGTTAAAAAATAAAAAAGAATAGTTTGTAATATGAAAAGTATGTAAAGTTCAATTTCAGTGCCCATAAATAGAATTTCGTAGGAAAATAGCCATACTCATTTGCCTGCAGCTTTCTTACAAAACATAATCCTAACTCTAGTGTAATTTGAGGAAAACATTAGACAAACCCAAATTATGAGGAACAATTTACAAAATAACTGAATAGGATTTCTCAAAACTGCCAAGACCATGGAAAATAAGAAGAGATTGAAAAACTGCTGCAAACCAGAGGAGACTAAGGAGATATGACTCTTAAATGCCATGTAGTGTCCAGGATTGACTGTTGGAACAAAAAGAGGACATAAATGAAAAACCAGTGAAATCCAAGAAAAGTCTGGAGTTTAGTCAATACTAATGCACCAGTGTTGCTTTATTAGTTTTGAGAAGAGTACCATGGTAATATGAAATGTAAATAAAGAAGAAAACTGGATGAGTGGGATAAGGAAACATCTGGAGGTATCTTTGTAACTTCTCTGTAAACTTAAAATTATTCTAAAATTTAAAAGTTTTCTGAAAACAGGAATGTGGGATTCCAACATTTAAAGAAAAGGAAAATCCTCCATGTGTCCAAAGAACATGGAAGCCAGCACGAGTTCCTAGGGATTGTCTTCAATGATGAAAAGGGGCCATAGTTGTTAGAGGTGGAGGGAGTTTTGGTCCTGTAAATAAAAATGGCTCCACCCAGACCTACAGACTGGGGCTCCTCAGGAAGTCCTGGGTGACCTTTTTGAAGATGAAGGACCGCTTTGCATTAGAGATGTGGAAGCTTGTAGGATAAACTGAGGAAAACCACCAATGAAGTCCATGTCCCTTGACTCTCCATGACTGCATAAAAAGTGGAAAGCAGAGAAATAGTAATTAATGCAGTGTATTTGTATGAAATGATGCCCCCCTGCCACTTCCAACAAACTGCTCCCAGGCCAGCTCCAGCTCTCACCAACAGTAGAAAGTCCTATATCATATCGCATATTCTTCAGTGACTTCTATAAAAGACAATGCAGAAAGAGGGAAAGTCATATTTACCACTGGGTAGTGTGTACTATGTCTGAACAGTAACCATCCACTGCATACATATAGCATGCTAATACTTTAGAACTTGGATATTTATGCTTATTTCAAACATCCCTTTATGTCACATCTACCTGGGAAGCTTTTTCAGTAGTGACATTCAAACATCTCCATAATTTTTATTATAGTAAGAATAATGTTATAGCAGAGCATTTCCATTGTAAATCTGTTCTTCATAGATGCTACTGACAGTGCATAAAGATTGAATACAAGGATGTTAACCACAGCATTACTTATAATAGTGAACAAACAAAATAAACCTCAATTATGCTGTAAACTGGTCCCTGAATGTGAATTTAATATTTGCTAGCTAAACAAAGTTGGGCAATTTATTTAATCTCCCTGTGACTCAAGTTTCCTCACATATAATATGAAATGATAAGAGATTCTACCTCACTAGGTTATGGTGAGCATCATATGAGTTACTATATTAAAGCACTTAGAATAGTAACTTACACATAAAAATACTCAATAAACATTACCTGTTATTATCATTATTGATTAATAATTAGTAATATATGCTAATCAGTGAGAGGCTGCATAAATAAATCATGATGCATTTACAAAGTTGAATAGTAGGAAGGTGAATAAATAAATGGTATAGAATATTGACAGATTAACAGCAGGTCCACAATATGCTAATTAACAGAAAAAAAACCCAAGTTAGAAATAGGTGTTGTATATTTTACGTATGCATACACACATACAGGCACATACACATATATTCATATCCAATGAGGACAGACATTCACTTTTTACTATTTAGTTGGTTAATTTTAATTTTTCAACTATTATGCACTGTATTGTTGAAAGAGAGACAGAAAGAGAGAGAGAGAGACTATAGATGTGTTTCAATCAAATGGAAAAACACAGAAAGCAGACCCAACAAGCTCTTTCAAACTGCAGACAGCCCACCAGGAACCAGGGGTTGACAAATCAGCCAGAAACAAACAGGAATTTTTCATCCACCCCCAAATATACCACTAGCACTGCAGTCTCAATCTCTTTCCTGCCCCACCAGATTTTCCCACCAATTCAAGAAGTGAAATTTGAGGGCACTTTTTACAATGTAGAATGACTAGAAGAAAAGAGATACATCCCAACCTATCAGCTCTGATTTCTGGCCGCAATTATTCCGCAGCACTTAAACAGTTCTGTGAGATGTAATCTTCTGCCGATTTATATTTCTATCTCATTTTTCAGGGCTACCCATGTGATCTTCTGAAGATCACAAAACTGCAATTCAGACACTGTGAGAGAGAGATGTACCCGCCTGGGAGCTGATGCACTTTTGCTCCAAAAGAGCGTTTAGAAAGCAAGTTTTCATTAAGTGTTATCAATGGGTAGCTGGAGCTGGGTTGTGTTTTATGGGGTGGGAGTAATTAATGTGTTTATTATTTTGTTCATTTACTAAATGATATTTTAATCACCTATGTGTCTGGAACAGTGTTAGACCTTAGGGATACTACCGGGAACAAAACGGACACAGACACAGCCTCTGTCCCCAAAAAGCTGTCAAACTTTGGAGAAGAATATAATTGAAGTAGACAGGGCCGATAGGAAATTGAGCTCCAAGAGATATAAAAATGTGTGTGCCCACTAATTCATTATCTAGGAACTTTCTAAGGAAATGATCAAGCATTTGGGAAGGAGATATATGTGCAAAGATGTTCAAGGTAAGCATTACTTATGACAGCAAGAAGTCTTTGACAGCAATCTAAATATCAATCATGTAAAATGATTAAATAAATTATGGTTCTGATATGCTATGTATACGGTTTGAAATCGCCATCAAAACCACGACTTAATGTATAATATATTGTCATAAGAAATGCTTACAATGCAGTATGTGGAAAAGCAGATATATTTTTAAAAATTGATCTAAATTAACCAAAGTATTTTTAAAATTCCCTACATTAGTGTTCTTGTATGCAAGCGTACTTCAAAAAGTTCAACAATTCCTTGAACTTGTTAAGACAAGTGAACAATTATGATGTTGGTGGGGGGAAGGAAGGGAGGAAAGAGGAATTGGTAAAGAGACATGAAAATACACTACAATGTATATTGATAAATTAAAATAATTTGTTTTAAAAATGGTCAAAGAAAGAATAAAAATAAATAAAAATTGTTCATTAAAAAACAATTTTTAAAAAGAAAAATAAGTTCATGGAAAATAACTAAAAGATAGTACAAATTTTTCCATGAACTTTTTGAAGACCCCTTACATATGTAAACATACTTAAAATACATACAGATGCATCAAACTTATTTGGTTTTCTTTGAGGTTACTGTATAAGTCCATTTCTGTTGCTTATTGAAAAATACCTGAAACTGAGTAGTTTTTTTTTTCTTTTTTTTAAATTTAATTTTATTTTGTCAATATACAATGTGGTTGATTATTGTGGCCCATTACCGAAAGCTCCCTCCCCCCTCCCTCCCAACAATGTCCTTTCTGTTTGTTTGTTGTATCAATTTCAAGGAATTGTAATTGTTATGTCTTCTCCCCCCCCCGCCCCAAGTTAGGATGGCTAATATATAAAAGACTCTGAACGATAAATGCTGGTGAGGTTGTGGAGGAAAAGGAACTCTCATACATTGTTGGTGGGACTGCAAAATGGTGCAGCCTCTATGGAAAATGGTATGGAGTTTCCTCAAACAATTGCAGATAGATCTACCATATGACCCAGCTATCCCCCTGCTGGGAATATACCTGGAGGAATGGAAATCATCAAGTCGAAGGTATACCTGTTCCCCAATGTTCATTGCAGCACTCTTTACAATAGCTAAGAGTTGGAACCAGCCCAAATGTCCATCATCAGATGAGTGGATACAGAAAATGTGGTATATCTACACAGTAGAATACCACTCAGCTATAAAAAAATGAAATACTGCCATTTGCAATGACATGGATGGACCTAGAGAGAATTATATTAAGTGAAACAAGTCAGGCACAGGAAGAGAAATATCACATGTTCTCACTTATTTGTGGGAGCTAAAAATAAATAAATGAAACAGTAATTTTTAAAGAAAATGTACTTCTTACAGTTTCAGAGTCTGGAAAGTGCAAGTTCCAGGGAACACTTCTGTTGAGGGCCTTTTTCTGGGTGGAAACTCTCTATAGGGTCCTGTGTCAACCAGAGTGTCATATGGGGAGAATGGTCTGAGCAAGAATGAGTAAACCTTCTTACCTGCTCTCCTTATAAAGCCATCAGAACTATGCCTATGAATAACCTTTAAACCATCAACTCATTACTCCATGAATGGCTCAATCCATTTATCAGGGCATGAGCCTCTTATCCAATCACCTTTTAAATGCCCCACCTTTCAAATACCGTAATTGGATTCCCCACCCTCTAAACACTGTTGGAATAGAGATCAAGTCTCCAATACATGAACTTTTGGGGGACACATTTACCCATAGCAGTTATTATCAGAATATTATTATAAGAATGTTTCTTATCTGAAATGTGACCATATAGATTGGGCAAGGTCTGGATTAAACTTAAAAGAGGGAGGCATGCCTTAAAAAATAATTCTTAGCAGAATTATCTGTTGTAATTTATGCTTGAAAACGTAAAACAATGCAAAAGCGTCATTAATAATGAATCTGGGCAAAATCCAAAATAATGTTTAGTTGATTTATTTCCCCCTCTTCAATCAACCAGTTAAATTGTAAGTGAATTTATCCACATGCTAATTGAAATTGATAAGTGTGGCAGGTAGCATGCATCGTACCCTGAGCAGCATTATTTTTCAGTGGCTGTCAGAAGACATGCAGCCAGCCAGATTTGGGGTGAGATATTCAGGTTTTTTCTTCTCCTAAAATCCAGGAGGAACCCACAAAAAGCTTAAAATTCTGACTGCACTTCCAGATATGGAAAGGCAGCTTAAAGCAAAGAAAAGCTTAAATGATCTTCCTTTTCACCATAAATGAGTTTATCATCTCCTTTACCTTTATATAGATATTATATCTCAAACACTGATTTATAAAAAAATATGAATTCAGTTTCTTTTATTTTTCTTATAGTTGGCAAAATCCTCTCTTTAATGTGAAATAGCTGTAGTAAAATGCAGTGTAAATTTTCTTTGAAAACTTAAACAAAAACTTAAACAAAACTTAAATACCAGTGTCCAGGGCCTCATTTTGTCCATGGGCCAGATTGCCACAAAATATATTCGAATTTAGGAGCATTTTATGAAGCCACAGAAATATATCTTGAGGATTGCATAATAGCTTAATAAACCAATGCACCTCCCTTTAATCCAAAATTCAGAAAAGGTAATATAATTCTGCTTTTCCATCAGCAGGTGAAATGACTTTTGAGACCCACATTCTGAGTGTGAAATGAAGCCTTATTCAGTTCTCTAATTTCCAAGATGGCTCTTCAGCACCCAGCTAAATAAAGTATGTCCTGGGAGGAGAGAAAAAGAAAGTCTTAATGAGGCCCAGCTCAATAGGGCCTCTCATTACTGCCCTGGTTATGAGCTACCAGAGAGTCAAGTTTAGAGGTTCAGAAAAAGACAGAGGGAATCTGTGAGGTTTTCCGGACAAAAGCTATGTGGGTGAAGATTCCTCCAGCTTGGCAATGCCAAGAAAAATTGGCTCCAGGAAAGCCTCAAAGAGAGCTTCCAGGGAAAACTAATGACCCATTGGAAGAAAGCCACTCACAGGGTATTGGGGACACTGGCAGGAGACTCTGACCCAAAGTGCTTCTATGGATATAACTGCCTCATTTGTAGCTGTGCTTGGAACACATACATCATCTCTGGAAATGAGCCTCTGTCAGGATTGAAGAGGCTCCTTGATGTGAGCACAAGGGCAGTATGACAGATTACTGATGCAACCCACAAGCCTCGAGGACAGCCAGATCCTCCGTACATCTCTGCAGAGATAATTACCCATCACATGGCCAACACAAGGAGAGAGCCCATGGCATTTCTGCAGCTGAGGTCATTTCTGTAATAGACACAGACAACTCAGGCATGGAGAACCAAGTGCAGGAGGTCTCTTTCCAATGGGCCACCTGGCCAGGCTTTAAAGTCAGCAGCAAGATCAATGCCTCATTGAATATCTCAGTGCAGCCATGAGGAATCACTGACAATGCACAGCTACACACTCTCCCAAGTCCACGGTCTTGCCTGCCAAGAGATTGAAGGAGTCTTTGTAAGTGAATTGATATTGATTCAGGGTGGTGCTGTTGATGTCACTTCTCAGTGTGAATGAAAGGACCACAAAACCCTCATAGTCTCCTCTGACCAGGATTGTCTGAAATAGCATTTCCTGATTGTATTTGTTTCTGTTGATTGTAATAGAATGCCTGAAACTGCGTAATTTATAAGGAAATTAAGTTTATTTCTTAGAGTTTTGGAGGCTGGGAAGTCCAAGGTCCAGGGAACACATATGGTGAGGGCCTTTTTAGTGATTCTACAGCAACACAGGATGTTATATAGTGAGAATGGGCTGAGCAAGAGAGCTAAGGTTCTCACTTGCTCTCTTTATAAAGCCCATTATTCCATGAATGGATCAACCCATTCACACAGTCCTCATAATCTAATTACCTCTTAAAGGCACCACCAATGAATTTCCATAATTGGATATCCCACCCTCTTCACACTGTCACAGTGGGGATCAAGTTTCCAGCATATGAACTTTTGGGGGACACATTCAACTCATTGTACTGACCCATTGTCATACCTTCCCTCGGGTATTCATGTTTCTTGCTCTCCTCTCACCCTGGATGTATGCAGAGACTCCAGCCTCTTGTTAGACTTCCTCAGCCCTTTGTCACCCGCTGCCAATCTACAGCAAATACTTCATGACTTTCCTACAGAGGAGGGTATTCCTAGTGGACAGTTCTTTTCTAACTTCTAGACAAATCCTGGCCAGAAAAGGTCAAATTTCTGACAAGTCTTGTTTCTCAAAAACCCCTCTGTGGCTGTCAACTTCCAGTTGCCTCTCAGGTCCCCAGACACCTGCCCCTGTTGTAGATCACACAGAACTACAAATAGAACTACAAATAGTTCAAATAAAATGAATAGCATTTTATTTATTATCCCCTAGCTCCTGGCAGATTCAGCCAATTGTGAAGCACTGGTGTAAGACTGGAGGGCAAGAAAAATCAGGGTATTTGTTTCTTTTCCTGCTCCTTGCAAATTTTCTGCTTGTGGCTTTGGCCCCTCTGTGGTTGCAACTCCCTGACAGCACCCCTTACCATTGTCTCAGCTCCCCCAGCCATCTAATATGGGGCCACTACTACTGTGGTTCTAACTCCATCCAAATGGTCCTGGAATCTGGGCTCCAGTAATAGCACTCCTTCCCTTTCCCCCTACAAAGCAGTGGTAACTGCTTCTTGCAGCCACTAATCTCTGGTCTATATTATCATCAAACATTTAGCTTTTCAGTGCTCCTTCATCTACTATACCAATCCCTGTATTAAATTCCCTCTGTTGACATACCTAGAAAGTTTTTTTTTCCCTAGATGGACCATGATTGATAGATTCAGTCACTAATCACTTCATTCTATTTTATTTCTGTCAAAACTTCTATTATTTATCTAAAATTGTCTTGTGTATATTTTTTATCTGTTTACTCTTTTATTAACCATCAACCCCCTAAAAAATGTTCAGGCTTTCTGAGAGGAAGCATTTTGACTTTCAGTTTACTGTGGTATTCCAAGTGCATACTAGGAGGTACTTTATATTTGCTGAATGAATAAAAATCAGTGCATCAATTAAAGTGGCTTCCAATTTAAAAACAAATAAGATTAATTAAAGGATAGATAGTGAAATAGATGAATAGATAAGAGATTATCAAACAGTGTAAAATGTTAACTGTAGGATCTAGAGGCTAGTGCATGGGTGTTCACTATGCAATTGTTTCAACATTTCTGTGTGCTTGAAAACTTTTATAATAAAATGCTGGAAATTTTAAAAATCTCCTTGGTTTGAGAGGTGATTTACAGGATGAATCCTTCCATGGTTACACTGAATCTCTTTTTTAATTTCTCTATGGTTATTAGAAAGCCATGAGGTAAGTGCCAGTAATTATCAATAAAATATTAGTCAATTAAACTATCCCTCTATCATTGTATCCCCAAATACACACTTGTGGCTAAGCAGGCTTCTAGGTTTGCCAAACAAAATTCTTCAATTTGCTTCAATTGTCACATAGAAGCAGAAAATATCACCCAAAGGTGATCCATACCATTCACAAAGCATCTACCACTTAGTGATATGTGTGCTAGACCCATCACATACTATGTCAGCAGAGTATCTCTGCAGCTCCAATGTGAAGAGTCTTCTTCTTTTAGACAGGTGAGAAAACTGAGACACACAAGAATTTTGCAACTTGAACACCGTCAAGGCTGGAACTGAGACCCATATATTTCCTTTAAAGCTTTTCCACTTCAGTGTGCTGCCTGAGGATTCATTTCATGATTCTACAGAAAGGGCAAAAGCTTGCATTGCTGAAGCCAACCGAGGAAGCTGAGCTTATGCTCATATACACCAGGTCACAGATATAATCACTGTCAGACCAATTAGTTGTGCTTGTAGAAACGTACCTGCCATCAATATCTTCCCTGTTTCCCAGGTAGAGCAAGAAACTGGGTATTGCTCAACCCAGCCACAGGCAAAATATCTAGAGACCCATACCTTCTTGAGGATCATATATACTGAAGAGCAATGCTAACTATAAACCACCCTATAAATCCCACATCTCAGGAGGAGCCGGGGATGTGAAAAGTCCAACCAAACGTCCAATAAAGAAGGCCAACCACATAGGGTCATCTATTGATTTGTTTCACAATTAGCCATGATGGGACAGTATCACAAAGCTCTAATCAATTCCTTGTCATTCATATTGAACTTCTTCGTTGTACTTTTGAAGATCAGAAACCCACTCACACAGCCCAGCAACAACCGAGATAGGAGCCGCCCACTGTTGAACCAGAAAAGAAAGCTAACAAAGATGTGGCTCTTTAAATTAAAAGTCACCAGTGTAAGAATAAAGCAGTAAGCTCTTCCAAGCCCTCTCACCAAGTAAATAAAATATATTTTTATCTTCCAGGAATTCATAAGAGAAAGTGGGTTCGTGTACACCTCGATACCTCATATATGGTTGTGGTGACATAAAGAAAAGTAGCCTGACCTCCTCTGTAAGTCACACATGTGCAACACACACACACACACACACAAGTTGGGAATAACAGAACCAAGTTGGAACACTGTGCCAGTTTCATTTATATTTGCATCCCAAACACTGCAGGTGGTCTTGATGTTACAGAGATAACTAAGTATCCTGGACCCTGAGGAATCACAGTCTAATGTTCATGACAGAAAGGCTGGTCACTTCTAAGAGAGGTGTGCAAAGAGCTGTGGGAGCTTATGACCTCACATATTTATACACACACATACACACACACACACAATTTACTATGTGAGTGCCTAGAAAGGTTCTATGTGTTTTATATCTATGCAAAACCCCATGAATTATTTCTCCTTTTTTATGGAAGTAGTAACTGAGTCACAAAATTGTCATGTGACTTCCCCAAGCCTCTAATGCTATGCTTCTTTGCCTTCTTTTTTAAGCACCTCTTTAACTCATTTTAATTTGCAAATACTCATTAAGTATCTACTCTGTGGCAGATACTGGGGATATAAGAGTGACCCAAATTGTCACTTCCTCTGCCCTCATGAGGCTAACAGTGAGGAGACAGAAAAATAATGTATAATTATAAAATATGACATATGCCAATATAAAGTGGTGTAGGGTGGGTCGTTCAAGCACATGCAACTCCAAAACCTGATCTAATCCAGAGAGGGGGTTGGGAAGAAAAGGATTCCCCAATAAATTGGTGCTCGAGATAACCAGACTGAGGTCAAGGGAAAGTGTAATCTAGGAGGAAGGATCTGCACATGCAAAGGCCCTGTGGCATATGGCAACACAACCACTGAAAGAAGCCACTGTGGATGGACTTTAGTAGGGGAGGAGAAAGGTGCAAGATGAGGCTGCAAAGGCATGACTGTAGGGTCCATGATAAGTAATGCAGGTTTCATGTCTTGAGGGATGGGATACCCATGAAAACTATTAAACAGAGAAACAATTGATCATTTTGTTTTTGTGGAAAGATCCCTCTGGTGAAGGGCCAGAAGGCACCCAGGGAGACCAGATGGCAGAACACAGCAATCTTCCAAATAAGAGATAATGTTAGCTTGGAATCAGGCAGAAACAGGGAAAGTGGGCCACACTGAAAGATGTTTGGGTGATAAAACAGACAGCACATATGACAGTCTAGACATAGTGGAGTGAGACAAAGAGGCATGGAGGGTCATTCCTGGAGGTCTATTCTGCAGAACTGTCAATGAGAAAGAAAATACAGGACTAACATCAGGTATGAGGGATGAAGATCAGGAGGTTCATGTTTAGGTACATGAAGTTTAAGGAGAAGGAGACATCACAGGAAGAAGGCTAGTCCATTTACAATAGCCACCAAAAAAATAAAATATGTAGGAGTAAAGCTAACTAAGGACATGAAAAATCTCTATGAAGAGAACTACAAACCATCATTGTGAGAAATTAAAGAGGACACAAGAAGATGGAAAGATATCCCATGCTCTTGGATCAGCAGAATTAACATTGTGAAAATGTCCATACTACCCAAAGTGATATACAGATTCAATGCAGTCTGCATCAAAATTCCAATGACATTTTTCTCAGAAATGGAAAAAACTATCCAGATATTTACAGGGAATAACAAAAGGCTATGCAGAGCCAAAGCAATCCTGAACAACAACAAAAAATAAACCTGAAGGCATAACACTACCTGACTTTAAACTATACTACAAAGCTATAATAACCAAAACAGCATGGTACTGGCATAAAAACAGACACATTTATCAATGGAATAGAATAGAGAACCCAGAAACCAACCCATACACCTACAGCCATCTGATCATTGAAAAAGGCACCAAGTCTACACACTGGGGAAGAGACTGATGGTGCTGGGAAAACTGGATATTCATATGCAGGAGAAAGAAACTAGACCTGTACTTCTAACCATATACCAAAATCAACTCAAAATGGATCAAAGAATTAAATATACATGCTGAAACAATAAAAATCCTTAAAGAAAACACAGGGGAATACTCCAGGAATATGACACCAAAAGCACAGGCAACCAAAGGAAAAATAAATGGGATTATATGAAACTAAAAAGCTTCTGCACAGCAAAAGAAATAATTAACAGAGTGAAAAGACAACCAAAAGAGTGGGAGAAAATATTTACAAACTATATATCTAACAAAGGATTAATATCCAGAATACACAAAGAACCCAAACAACTTTACGGCAAAAAAAAAAAAAAAAAAAAGTAACCCAATTAAAAAATAGGCAAAGGAGCTGAATAGGCATTTCTCAAAGCAAGATATGTGAACGACCAACAGACAGGTGAAAAAATGTTCAACTTCACTCAGCATCCAGGAAATGCAAATCAAGACCACTTTGAGATACCATCTGACTCCAGTTAGGATGACTAATATCCAAAAGACTGAGAATGATAAATGCTGGCGAGGTTGTGGAGAAAAAGGAACTCTCATACACTGTTGGTGGGACTGCAAAATGGTACAGCCTTTATGGAAAATGGTATGGAGTTTCCTCAAACAATTGCAGATAGATCTACCATATGACCCAGCTATCCCCCTGCGGGGAATATACCCAGAGGAGAGGAAATCATCATGTCAAAGGGATACCTGTAGTACTATGTTTACTGCAGCACTATTTACAATAGCCAAGAGTTGGAACCAGCCCAAATGTCCATCATCAGATGAGTGGGTAAGGAAACTGTGGTATATCTACACAATGGAATACTACTCTACTATAAAAAAGAATGAAATACTACCATTCACAGCAACATGGATGGACTTAGAGAAGATTATATTAAGTGAAATAAGTCAAGTACAGAAAGAGAAATACCACATGTTCTCACTTATTTGTGGGAGCTCAAAAATAAACAAATAAATAAATATCCAAACAAACAAATAAATAAATATACAAACAAATAAAGGGGGGGGGAGACACAACAACCACAACAATTCCTTCAATTTGTTAAGACAAGTGAACAGATATGATGTAGTGGGGAGGGGGAGAGGAGAGGCAGAGGTGGAAAAGAGAAACGGGTGAAGGGACAAGAAAATCAACTACAGTGTATATTGAGACGTTAAAAGAAACAAACAAACAAACAAACAAATTACAGGAGCCAGAAGCAAATGGGTATAGGACTTGAGGGATACTGGCTTTTGTTTCATCTCCCCAGGAAGATAAGTCCTTTTTGAAAAGGGTAACACATCATCAACTTTTGTTTTCTATATGGCAGAGATTTTAAATCTTGGCTGCAATTAAAATCATACTGTGGGGAAACTTTTAAAAACATGTCATGTCTTACCAGACAAGATTGATTCTGATGACTGGGGTGGTATCTTAGTCTGTTGGGATGCTACAACCAAATATCACAGACTGGGCATCTTAAACAACAGAAATTTATTTTCTCATAGTAATGGAGGCTGGAACTCCATGATCAAAGTGTGGTAAATTTGATTTCTGGCGAGGGCTCTCTTCCTGGCTTGTAGATGGCTTATTTCTCACTGTGTCCTCACATGGCAGAGAGAGAGAGCTCTCTGTCTCTTCTTATAAATACACTAATTCTATTGGATCAGGGCCCCACCCTTATGATCTCATTTAACATTAATTAATTCCTTAGAGGCTCCATCTTCAAATATAGACACACTGGGGTTTAGAACTTCAATTTATACATTTGGAGAAACGCAAACATTCAGTCCATAACAGGTGGGGCTCAGGCATCTGCTATTGTTGCTTTGTTCCCTAAATTCCCTAGATGATTTTAATAAATATCAGGTGTAAGAATCTCTGTTCTGGAGCACAGTGCAGGGCAGAGTGGGTGCCTGGTGTGTATGTATGCATGAAAACGTAAAGTCAGGGTAGGGAGAGCCAGTTTTAGAGCTGTTTTGTACACAGTACAAGGAAGTCCACTAAGAATTAGAAATGGCTTAGAAAATAGAATAACATGAAAGGTAAAATATGGCAAAATAAGATCAAAAGGAAATAAAGATGGAAGGAATACCACTGTTATTATAATAGTTTTTAAGTCAACCTGAGAGATTTCTAGGGGGGATGAGAAATAAAAAGAACATTATAATGGGCAAAGGCATCATAATGACAGCAATGTAAAGCTCTTAAATCCCCCAAAGATATGGTCTCATTGCTTTTCTCAGCTCCCTCTAAAGCTTAGGCTAAAAGTCAAAAACAGATTCCGTTAGTTGTGTCTGAATAACAATTTTTTAATCAAAAAAAAACTTCTAACATTGAACTAGTTTTGAACATTTAAAAATGGAGAAACATCATGTCACAAGGGATGACAATCAGCATTGTTTCTCATGAATATTCATAACAAAAGAAAAAAAGAAAAAGAAAATCCAGATATCTGGCTTTTCTTTAAAAATATGAAAATATCTGAAAACTTGATCATGCATTTTTACCTGGCAATGAGATGACTCACAGTAGTTACTGATACCTTTAGAGGGGGCCTGTGTTCTAAGGCCACAGTCCTCACCCTTTTCTCTTGTACTGTACGCAGATCTCTTTCCTCATTCATGTCCCTGTCTGGCCTCCCCTCTCTGGCTGCCTGAGAATAAGACCAACACTGAGGAAGGCACCAGAGAGGAGACAGAATCCTGCAAACACATCTGAATACCAGGACCCAGGATGAGTTTCTAACCCGTTATCTAAGCATGTACTCCTGAGAAGCATAGTAATTTAACTTGTTTACAAAAAATAAAATGAAAAACCAGTAATCCAGGCTAACTCAGAGAAGCCAATTTCATTATAAAATATAGAATTGCTCACAAAAACTAGAGGAAAAGAAAACACGTGTCGCTCCCACTTTGTGGCTTATCATGGAAGACCTCTGCTATGGACTGAATTGTCTCCCCCAAAATTTATATATTGAAGCCCTAATATCCAGTGTGAGGTTATAATGGTGGAACCCTCATCTAATAGGTTTACTGTCCTTATAAGAAGGAATACTAGAGAACTAGAGATCTCTCTCTCTCTCTCTCTCTCTCTCTCATATTTGCCTGTAAGCCAGGAAAAGAGCTCTGAAACCAAATCAGCTGGTATATTGATCTTGGACTTCAAGCCTTCAGAACTATGAGAAAATAAATGATAAGCCATCCAGCCTATGGCATTTTGTTATAGCAGCCTCAGCAGACTAATACAACCTCCTTAAAGAAACTGAGATTGTTCTTAAAGGGTCATATTTTCTGTTTATTTGTGAATGAGTACTTTTCAAGAGTTGAAACAGTATCATCTCAAGTGCTTAATCTTCACTTCTGCAATCTTGTTCTCACTATTATACTACTCAGTAAAACTTTTCTTAATCTGTAATACAAGAAAAATCAAATATAAGCATAGTTTCTCTCAGAATTAATTATGTAAGGGTCCTTACTATACACTTTACACAGGCAATTCACAGCTGAAAATGGAAGACACAGTTCTATACTTGGGAACAGATAATTCAGTTGGGAACAGAGAACATATGCTCATAATAATTGCTGATACATAAGTTGCAAAAACAGCATACAGCTAAAAGTGCTTGATAAAGTTATAAGTATTATCAGAGTTTAGAGCAAAAAAGTGATCAAAAAGAATTCAAAATAATAACAATTATATAATAAAATTAACTAAGTGCTAACTATAAGTACTCTATGTGTATTAAGTTATTTAATTAGCACGAAGCTCAATAGTATTGATTTGTTTTTTATTTCCACTTTACAGATGAAACTGAAGTTCATAGAGATTAAGAAACTTGCCCAAGGGCATACAACTAACAAGTGGTAGGGTCAGGATTTGAACTCAGACCATCTGGCTCCAGAGTCTGTGCTTTTATGCACTATTTCCTCCTTGATCCTTTAGACTGTTCAAATTTCCATCTGAAATGCTGAATAATGAAGTCATAGACTTTGTCTTGTGATTTCTTTGTGTCCAGACAGCAGACAATTTTGTATATTACCCAAAGCAGGGTTCTGTCACTGTGTTAGACCAATATTACAACAGGGAAATTCTTTTGAATACAACCCATGAAGAGGAACTCAAGAGGAAAAAATATAGAGAAAGAATATTCATTACCCCACAGGACTCAGAAATCTCCCACCCAAAGTCACAATAAGAACGGTGTAAACAAGTTTTGGAGGATCTTGGAAGACTAAAATTCTATCCTTTATTCCCCAAACTGAATCAAGTATTTACTCTGGCCTTAACTACTGGCTGAGGAGGTGGAAATGAAGAAGACATGATTTTTGGTCCTTGCTCTGGTGGAGACAACAAACCCAAATGACAAATGCAGCATGCAACACATTGCAATGTATACGTGCCTACACTGAATACAGAAGGTCAGACTGGGAGGGAAGAACTGACTCCCCTGGGAAGGCACAAGTCTGAGCTAGTCTTGAAGGATAAAAAGAAGGTAGTGGATGTGCATGAGGGGGTGTGTCAGGGGTGGACAAATGAACACCTTGTGCAAATACGGAGGCAAGAAAGATTAGTATCAGGAAACAGCAAATTATAACTGTGTATCAAATTCATTTTTTTTTGAGAACATAGTTATAATCGTATCCTTATCTGACATCTGTAGTTCTTCCTGCCCAGCATCTATACCTCTTTTCTCTGGCAAAACACTGTTAGGCTCCACCCCTTTTTCTTTTTCAATTTCTGCAGTCTGGGTATGGCCAATCCCACCCCAATCCCTGTCCTAAGAATGGTCATTATGACTCAGGTCATGACATCAGAGCATTCCATCCACGGAGAGCCTAGATACAGCACTGGGCTCAGGTGTAGCATATGACCGCAAGCAACCTAGCAAGAGCTCTTCAGTCCCAGAACTTCCGCTGAAACTACTGGGAGTGGGAAGCTTTCCAACTGAGGGGCAAAACTTCTAAGAGTCTGAAAGTGTTGAAGACCATTTTCTGGAACAGAAAAGGTAAATGGCCAGAAAGATGGGAATGCAAGGCCATTCTGAGAGACTGAAAGTTTAGTGTGACTGAAGGATCAAGTTGCAGAGAAGAGACAAACTTCAATAAACAAGCTGGAGAGTTAGGTAAGTCAAGTAAGAGTCAGACCATGCATGGCTGTTAATCACTTTTAAGGTGTTTGAGCTTTATACAAAGAGTAGTAGAAAGGCACTGAAATGACCTAATCATAGGACGGAATACTTCATTAAATATGCTTTTGGAAAACACCTCCCTACAACCATGGAGAATAGACAGGAAGCAGGTAAGGTTAAAGACAGGAAGCCCTGCAAGAAACTCTACAGTGGTCCTGCAGGAAAAGCCACGAAGATGGAAGGTTGTGGGAGGATGGAAGAAATACCTGTGGGATACAAAGTTATTGATTAATGCCCACTAGATCAAACTGTACCTTGATTTGAAGTTCAGGAAAGAGCTTCAAGCTAGAGAGAGATATTTAGGTGTCTTCAGAAAAGAGATTGTGATTTAAGCCTTAGAAGTGGATGAAATTCCCCAGAGAATATGCATCATTGTGAGAAGAGAACCTGGAACAGGGAACACCAACATTTAGGATCTGTCAGACATTGTGATTTAAGCCTTAGAAGTGGATGAAATTCCCCAGAGAACATGCATCATTGTGAGAAGAGAACCTGGAACAGGGAACACCAACATTTAGGATCTGTCAGACAATGAGGTCAGGACTGAGAAAAAATGGCCAGGGAGATGGATAGAAAAACAGGAGCCCATATGGTCAGAAAACCAAAAGGAATAATGTAGAGTAATGATTCTCAAAGTGAGGTCTGGGGAATCCTGAGGTTCCCGAGACCATTTCAGAGGATCCACAAAGGCCAAACTATCTCTAAGTTGATTCTAAAGCATGATTTGATTATTTCATTTTCATTCTCTCCTGAGTGCAGAATGAAGATCTGCAAAAGCTACAGGACATGAGATCTTGCAAAAGATTGAAGAAACAACATAATATTTCCCCATTTTAATTCATAATAAGTTAAATATGAACATGTACGAGCAAAAGCTATTGTGTGTGGGTGGGATGTCTTTAAAATTTAAGTATAAACAGGTTTATGCCAAAGTATGAGAAGCACAGCCATAGAGAGTGTCAAGGAAGAAATCATTAGTTTTCAAATGTTGCTGAGATGTCAAGGGAGCTAACCATTCAGAAGTGGCCGTGGCATTTAGCCACTGCGATAGACTTAACTCACTCAGTTAGGGCAACTGAATGTAGCAGCGGCAGAGGAACAGCTTGGATCTATGAGGCACCAAACCACATCATAGTAGCACAAGCCCATTTCCTCTTCTACTACCCTTGGTGGAAAAATAATGGCTGCCACTGTAGACAACTAAACATTTTCTGCACCATTAGGAGCTGAATGTGTGCATGATTTCTTTAGCTTTATGCAACCACTTCCATCCCAAAGCCCGATACCTGAATCACCCCAATGACATAGCATAAGATGTTATTTGACACTCAGGTTGTTAATGGCAACAGTTTGTCAGCCTGAGTTCCATTCTCAGCTCTTGCCCTCTTTACTGTTGTTAACAGGTCAATGAGGAGGACAGATGGGCTTTTCTGCAGAATTTTAAATACGGATTGATTAACCCAAGTCCAAATACACAAGGGAAAATCTTTATTTTCACCAGAAGCAATCACAGATTTCACATTAATTCTCTGTAAATTCCAAGATGCAGCATTAGGCACAAAAGCAGGATTTTAGGAGTCATTTTATTATTAGCAGGTTTTTGCTGGTCTCTCCCAATAGTACCCTAACTTTCCCTGGGTACAATTCACAGCTGTTTTTATGCCAGCCATTGTTTGTTTGTTTGTTTGTTTGTTTTTTGAAATTCCTTATCCCCATGTTTAGGAGTGATTCTGATTGCCTTTTAAGCAAATCAACATATTTATATCGTCCCCAGACTTGACCTGTGACTGGGCCAAGGACAGTTACGTTTGTAGAAATAAGTTAACACAGCAGGCCTGAGACTGCTCTCCTTAGAGAGACTTGCTTGCAAGGTGGATCCTTGGCTGCTGTCTGGAAACTTGGATTTTGTGAGTGGTTCCAGCATTTCCTAACTGATAAGAGTAGTACTCTGTGCCTAATGTCTTTGTACAAAGACTGCAGTTTATGTAAAATGTCTTCATCTCTTCTAGGAGTCTGGGGTTTTGGCACATTATAGGCAGAAAGTGCCTATGTGAACAGGCTCCAGTGAAAAGCTTGGACATTGAGTCTCTAATGAACTTCCCTGGTAGACATTTCACAAATGTTGTTACAATATAGTGCTGGAAAAACTAACACATCCTGTATAACTCCAGTGGGAGGGGATTCTTAGAAGCTTGTGCCTGGTTGCCTATAGACTTTGTTCCAAGCACCTTTTCCCTTTGCTAATTTTGCTTTATATATTTTCCTTGTAATAACTCATAGCTGAGAATATGCCTATATGCTGAGTCCTTTGAGTTCTCTAAAGAATCACCAAACCTGGGGGTAGTTTTGGGAACCCCCAACACAATATATCACCCAATATAGGATGACAAAAAATGTACTAACCTCTACAACTTGTGCAGAAGCTACCAAAACAGACTTTCCTACACAAAATGGATAATGTAAGGATGTAAAGCCTGAGATGGTTAAAGCCATATTGCTACCAAGAGTGGGGAACTCAGAGTTGCCAGGTGGCCTCCTGTGAACCTGAAGAGGAAAGTAACACCATGCAAAACACTGTTAAGGGACATTCTGGTACCTACACAGCTCCTCACTGCATAAAGTTATGGGGCCGGGGGGCATGAGGTCTCATGACTTATTCTTAAAAGAAAAAAGTTTCCATCCGAAGAGACAAAAGAATAAACAATAGAGTCTTAAATCCTTACCAAAAAAAAAAAAAATAGGAAAAGGGAAGAAAAGTTAGGAACACGCTAAATTTCATAACTTTCTATTTTCAGACAAGATCACGGAGACAGCTATATTTCCAAATTTTTTAAAAAACATTAAATCTCTAATCAAAAACCTTCCAATAATAAAAAAAAATTGTTGTATCACTGGTCACCATCACGCATTTGATATTTCTCTGTATAGTTAATGAATAAATATTTTGTCAAACACATAAAATTGTAATCATTTCTCTAATTTTGCCAAAGACCCCCTGGTCTACTCAACAGCCCACACTGAATGCTTTCCTGTACCTTAAAGACAGAAATGAAGAAACATAGCTCATCACCTCACAAAGCTAACAAGCCTGTCCCTTTTCCAGAGTTTTCTGTAAAACTCCTATGAATATCCATCTTACACCCTCTCCTACCCCAAAAGGCCAAGGCAAACCTAATAAGAGCAGACTGTTTCAAAGGTCACTGAAAACTCTTATTAAAATTATTCAATTTCCGTACCCTGGATTATTACAACTATCTTTTATGGCCAAAAAAAAAAAAAAATCCACTTTTCTTATCTATAATAACAATGCATCATTTGGGCCTTGCAAAGTTTACAATTAGATCCAATCTAATCAATATTAATTTAAATTATACCAACAATTTATAGGGTCCTATATATATATATATATATATATATATATATATATATATATACACACACACACACAGTCAATTCTCATATTTCATGGATTCCATATTTGCAAGTTTGCCAATTTGCTAAAATTTATATTTAACCACCAAAATCAATACATGTGGAGGTTCTACAGTCATGTTCATACATGAGCAGAGCAGCAAAATTTTGAATCATCCAATCCTAGGTCCAATAAGGCAATGATCTGCATTTTTATCCAGCTCTCACTGTAAACAAGTGTCTTTTTCGTGGTTTGCATTCTGCCTTGTTTTCCTATTTTTGTGCTTTCTGTTAGTGATTTTTTTTTTTTTTATAATGGTCCTTTAAGTAAAGCACACTGGAAAGAAGTGCTTTCTAGTGTTCCTAAGTACAAGAGGCTTTGGTGTGCCTAATGGAGGAAATTCATGTGTTAGATAAACTTTGTTCAGTCATAAGTTATGTTAACCCTGAGGTCAATGTTAATGAATCAACAATGTATATTAAATAAGGTGTCTTTAAATAGAAACACACATGAAACCATGTATTGGTCAGTATGTATCGGTCAGTTCATAAAAACGTTGTGATCAGAGTCTTCCAGGAACCTAACCTTGTATTTTCCATAGAAGCAATGGTTCAATATTTGTTAATTCATGGGAACATAAATGCTGCAGATAACAAAAATCAACTGTTTGTGTACACACACACACACACACACACACACACACACACAAAGGTACTTCGAAAAGTTCATGGAAAGATTCATATTACTTTTTAATTCTATTTTTTCATAAACATTTTGAAATACCCTTGTATATAATATTTTATACACATATGTATATAATATTTTATATACATATATATAATATATACACACACACACATATATACACACACACATGTGAATGCAGGTGGATTAGGAGGGGGATTTAGGACAATAAGAAAAAAAAATTAACCAAGTCAAGGATGGTTTTAACTCTTAAGTGGTATTCCAGAGAGATTATTAAATGGAGGACTCTTTAAAGCAGCAAATTGTAGATGTATTTTTTGTCTGACATTGGTGATTTAGCTTTTAACATATCTGATAATAAGATGTGTTTGGGAAAAGGGTTGGCAGAGGTAGAACTAGCGAAACTACCCAGACACACTGAGTTGTATCTTATTTAAAACTCACCCATCCCTCTCAGGGAATCTCCAAGTTCAGTTTGAATGTTCAGTGGAACTTCACGTAAAACTGGCTCCATTTCTAAAGTCTGCATGGAAGCTGAATGCGTATAGCATTAAATTATAATGAAAAGTTGCTTATAACCAAAACCACCCATAAAGACTAAAACAGGTCCGTCCTTTAATATATTCAGCACAGATGGTTTTTCATTCAGCACCATGATGGATTGTGGTTTCCTCTGCTGAGCTCCAGTTGAAGCTCTTGACTTGGGTTTTAAGGCACTTTGTTGTAAAACAGTTACACACACACACACACACACACACACACACACACACACAGCATTTTGTCTTTAAAGATAACACGGACAAGAAAAGAGTCTTAAGGAAACAAATCAACAAATGGGATTGGAGATTCACACAACCTCTCCCTGGACAGAAACTCGTTGAGTGGACAAATGGGTGGGCATGCCTATGTCTTCTCCACTGTCTGCTAGTCTCACAAACTCTGTTTTGAATGAACATGTATACAATGACTATGAAAGCTAAATGTACATGATCCTAAATCAAAATCAGTAATGCAGAGGTGAGAATAATTGTAAACATCTCTTATTTGTTGACTCTAAAATTGTGAACAAATACGTTATTAGAATAGCCAACTTTTTAAACATCCTGCTGTATAAAATGTCCTACTCAGTTTAGGCACGTCAAAATAATATGTATGTAAGGGAAGTCCACAATACAGTGATTGTAGTAATAACAATAATTATAAATGACTCACAACTTCCTGAGCACGTGAATGCGTGCTTTACATTTCTTACTTCGTTTAAATCTCACAACAATGTTGTTATACGACCTACTACTTCCCCATTTTACAGATACGGAAAATGAGACACAGAGACATTAAACCACACAGCACACAGAGAGTGGGTAGTAAAGACAGAGTTTACAACCTGGCTGTCTTGCTCCACAGCCCATGGCTTTAACCACTACACTAAAACAAACACCATTATTATGACATCATTAAACAAATGTCTGTGGTAATAGCAAAAGCCACAAAAGGGGAAAGTAAGTACTGTTGCATTGTGTTGCTTCGCCGGCCATGGATTTGTCACTCCACTTCCCCTGGGTGACAGAGATGCAAAGGATTACCCAAAGCCCATCTCTTCTGAGCAGTGAGAAGCCCCAAAGTGGTTAACTTCCCGCTGGAACCCTCAAGCAAGAGGGATCCCTTCCTTGGGAAATTAACACGGAATTGGGACTCTCCTCCTGCATTTATTTTTCAGACCACGAAGTTACAGGAAGAGAACAAAGGTGGGGTTATACTTTAACAGTATAGGCTGGTAACTTTTAGTGAAACAAGCCAGATGACATTCCAGTAATGCTATCAACAAAAGCTTTGATCTTAGCAAACATTCCTCCTTACACCAATTTCTCAGTATCTTTACATAACAATCAGTAACTAATCTGTCTTTCAGCCAGCAACCTTGCTGTGCCACAAATCTTTATCTTACACCAGAGACTTATAGCCCGAGGAAAATTTCCAGTCCTCCATAAGGTCAATATTTGAAACAGCAAGACTTTGGAAAACCAGACCCTGTGAAGTACATATGCTTCTTAGTATATTCCACAAAGTACAGTAAGAAACATAAATACAATTGTTTTACTGAGTGGCGATCTAGTGTCAGACCCTCCACTTTTCCTAAGAAATATATGTATAGCTTGAGGAAACCTGCTACTTCATTTATTGCAGCTTTTATGGCTTGGAGAATGCTTTCTCCTGCATTATAAATGTTTGCTATACCAATGATGGGAGTTTTTCAGCTTTTTTGAATTATATTAAACCTGTTGTCCCTTTCTGTAGAAAAATGCACACAACCACAACTTTTGGAAAGAATTTCAAGGAAAAACTGCCTCCATAATGTTTTATCAGTGAACCACAGAAGTCTCAGCCCATGGGGTAATATTTCTGCTCTAAATGAAACTGCTCATGATATTTTTTTTTTCAGACCTCAATGGCAGGAACACCTTCATGCTTCATGACCCCTTCAAAGCTAGTATGTTTTTTGTTTGTTTGTTTATTTCTTGTGGACAATGAGAAACATATGATGAATTGAGTTTCCCCTTTTGCCAGGAAACCCTGACTGAAATCTTCATCTCCCCTCAGTCACTATCAAGGAGGCTATGATCTGTATAGCATGGTTCAACTATTCCCCTGGATTTGATCCCCTTTCTACAGTTTTAGCGTTGTTTCACAATTGTTATTTTTATTTCTCTACTTTGTTGTCTGTATTATCAAAAGCTACTTCAGTGCCAGTTCATGAGCTCACTCATATGTTGCATTCATGAGGAAGAAGAGGAATATAATCATACAAAGGAAAACATATAAATGCAGTGCTGACTTTTTTTCTTTAAAGACTTTTTGAACAATTGCTCATGAATCTGTTTTTCAATAAAGCCTCAATATTTTCAGATACCTTAATTCCAGATGTCACATTATTCACTGGGGTGAATTAAAATGCTGTACCACTTTTCTCTGCTGCATTTATTCTCACTGTAACTATGAGAATAAAAAAAAGTCTTCCTGATTTTTGCTTCCTGATGGATCCTATATATACAAGTAGGGTGCCATTAAGTACACTTCTTGAAATACTATGGGAAAGTGAACAAATGAGGTATGAAGTCTTCCTGATTTTTGCTTCCTGATGGATCCTATATATACAGGTAGGGTGCCATTAAGTACACTTCTTGAAATACTATGGGAAAGTGAACAAATGAGGTATGAACTATTAAATGTCCTGATTTAAGAAAATGTTATGTATTAAAATCAGATCTACACATCTGAAAAATCAGAAGTGCACTATGTGTACATACACATGTGTCTATATCTATGTCTATCTATATAAAATGACCACTATTCTTACACCTCCACCACAGCCATGTTAGTCTATTTATCTTAAGTATGATAATTTCTGGTTCTCTTCAACACAGCCATCTAGTCCAAGCCACTATTCATTGTCTTGTACCTAGTTACCTGCCCTAACCCCAACTGACCTTTCCATTCTCGGTCCTTTATAATCCAGTCTACTTGTAGCAGCAGAGTGAGCCTTTTAAAAGGTGAAACAATTCCTGTCACTTTCTGGCTCAAAACTTCCCAAAAATGTCCTGTTAGGTTAGATAAAAATGTCAGTCTTTACCATGGAGTATCAAGCAGGTTTAGGTTCAGCAGTAAGTAACAGGAAAATTTTTATACACACATACATGCACACATGTACCTTGAATAAAATACAAATACTTCTGTCTTATTTCTCTCTAGGATTTGTGAAGTCCAGAAGCCATCAGCCCAGGACTGGGGTGACACTTCAGCGACATTAGAGACCCAGGCAGCTTTTTTCTCACTGTTCCACTGTGCAAAGTTCTCATTCCCAAGAACACATCGTGGTCCAAGACAGCTGCTAGAGTCCCTGTTCTTATAGTCCATATTCCAGCCACAATGTAAGGACAAAGAAGGGCAACTTCTTCCATTGAAGTTCACTTGCTAGAACTTACAGGTGCCACTCCTTTTACATATCAAAACTTAGGGCTCAGTCACAAGGCCACACCTAGCTGCTGAAGAGACTGGCAAGGGCAGTAGTTATTCTAGGTGGTGGAGTTCCTAGGTGAACATAGGAGTTCTGTTCCTGAGGAAGAGGAGGAAGAGTGGATACTGGGGACAACTCCAGTCTCTGAGACACATGACCTATCTGGGTTAGTTCCTTGCCACCTCCCTGATCCCACAGCCCATTCCCCCTTTTCCTCACCTTCACTCTGCTCCAGTCACATGGCTTTCCTGTTTCCTGCTCTTCTTCCTAAACACCAAGCTATTTCCAGTCCCTGGGCCCCCGCACTAGCTGTTCCCTCTGTCTGGACAGCTCTTCCTCAGATAGTGGGGTCTCCTCCCTTTCCTCACTCAAGTCTGTGCTCCAAAGTAAACCACCTTGGGGAAACTTTCCCTGCTCATGACACCCACAATAGGCCCTATTAACTCTGTCTCCCTTCCAGGCTTTATTCTGCCCCTGATACTGGAAATGTTTTGCCATTTCAAAAAACAAAACAAAAAACAAAAACAGAAGGTGTCTGCTACCCCACCTCCACCTCTGCCTAACTGGAAACCTTGAAAGAAAACGGCATTATTTTAAAAACAGTAAGGAGAAAAAAAGTCCAGTTAGGCTTTTGGAGGAACCTGCAGCCTCCAAGAGAGTGACTCTGCCTAGGATTCCAGGCTGTGCATGACTTTTGAAAAGCAAATTCTACTTTTTTTCACCTAAATTGGCAGTATGTCCTTCTTAATAGTTTTCCACATGAGACAAAGGAGTTTTTTTTTTTTTTTTTTTTTTTTTGGGGGGGGGGGAGGTATCTCTGCTCACTGAACCCAGACCCTGCAGACCCATGTCTGCCCCCGCCCCAGATGCAAGAAAATGACCTTCTCGCTGCACTCCAGCCCCCAGGAGCCCCTGGACCGTGATCAGAGGAGCAGACCTACAGTCCCAGGTGAAGATGAGACTTCTCTCTTTGCCATCCCAAAGAGCAGGCGCTCCAGTTAAGGCAGCAGAAAGGCGCGCGGTGCCAGCTCTTCTAGGGCCTAGAAGCCCCCCCTCCCCTAGTCATCTGGGTCTGCTCTACTCTGCCGGCCCCACGTGTACCTAATAATAACGGCCGTAGTAATAACGGTTGCTAAGGTTTTCTATGTGTGCGCGCGCTTCAGGGGCTGCGCTATGAGCTTAAAGACGCCTATTAAATTCCCTCTACTGTAAGGTTTGTCCGTCCCCGCTGCGGAGGTAGGAACCGAGTGGAAAGGCCTCCAGAGACAGGGCACTTGGAACGCCCAGTTCCGTTCTGGAACTGCACCCACCTCCCCTAGACACGGGCGCCACCGAGCCTCAGATCCCCCCCTAGCAGTCCCCAAACTACAGCTGGCCAAATCTCAGGTACCCACCAAGATGATCCCATCTTTCTGCAACCTGGGGTCCCTTGTGACCTTCGCTGTTGGTGTCTGTTCTTCCGTGGGCCAACATAGGCTTTCGGGATCCCACGATGGGGAAAAACGTGTGCGGAGAGACTGGCTCCCCACACAGATCCCCAATCTTAGTCTAACCAAACTGGGATAGGGGAGGAATGGGGCCCGACGGTTGGGAAAAAGAGAATGCAAAAAAGTTGACTCCCCACTCGCATTCCCTTAGTCCCGCAGTCTTGGGGTGGGGACAAAAACGAACACCACCCCTCGGCCACCCCCCTCCTCGCGCCCGCATGTGCACCCGCTCTGCGGTTGGTTTCAGGCGATGCTGTCCGCGGAGCCCCACCGGCTCTGCCTGTCCAGGGAAGGCGCACGCCCCAGCGGCGCTCCAGGTGGGACCTGCGCCCCCACTAGATCCCCGCGATAAACCCCACGTTCCCGCTCCGCGCCCTAGCGCAGGAGCGACCGATACCCTCTCTCGCCTTACCTTTGCCGGCCAAGGCGCCCAGCACCAAGTTCAGGCGGCCGCGTCCTGGAGCGCATCCTAAGGCCCGCCTGCCCGCGGCCCCCGCCGGCTGCCCCAGACCCGGGGCAAGCCCCAGCCGCCAAGTCGTCCAGACCCCGAGGGGTCTCCGCCCTCCGCGCCCCGCCCCTGCCGGGTCCGCTGCACTGATGTCTGGCTCCCGCCGCTGCTCGCGTTCGGGTGCTGACAACTTTTGTCACCCCGCTGGCTCCAGCTCCCGCGCTCCTGTCTTTTCTTTTCCGGGCTGCCGGGCGTGCGCTCCGCCCCTCCGACGGCACTGTCCCGGCCCAGATCCTGACCCGGGAGAAGAGGAGACAGTGCGCGGGCGGCGGGGGTGGGGACTCTCTCCTGGCCTGCTGCTGGTGGCGGCGCCCGAGAAGGACGAGAGCTGGAGATGGGGCGGCTCTTTCCGAGGCTGGAACTGCGTGCCGGTGTGGACCTGCTCACTGGCGCCGGAACTCCGTCGGTGCAGACTCCTCCTGCCTTCGCTCCCGCTGCGCAGCCCCGGCGAGTTCTTCCCAGGTAGCCGCCCCGGGGACACGGAGACGGGCGCTTCCTCCCCACCTCAGGGAGGCCGCTAGCTCGGGCAGGTAGTCCTTGCTCCTCCCCTCTCGATCGCCGGTCACATCTTGCGGATGCTTCGGGAGCGCGTGACTTTGGAAACTAAAAATCCCATGCAGTTGAATCGGAACCATCCTCGAGATAGACTAAAGGGGAAAAAAGACAACGTGCTCAATAGCGTGAACAGGGATATATATTTATATAGATGGACATAAAACTGCATTTATAGATGTGCATGTTTAAAGACTCAAAATAAACGTGCGAAAACACACCAGGAACTGGTAATAGGAGAAAGGGTAATTGTTCGCTATTTACCCTTATTCAGCCAATGAGTTTTTAACGCAATGTGCTTCTGTTAACTAAGTATTAAGTGGTAAGAGTCCCCTCGCCCCCTGCAGAATTGTTCCCTCAATAGCAATAACAGGTTTCTTTGTTTTCAATATTGCTTTTGCAAAATTGGGCTGGAGAAATCCAAACCTTCCGTGGCCCACAACTTTGGCCCGCTGCCTTATCTCCTCTTTCATACAGGTTGCCTCGGCCGCTGCCCAGTCAGGTTCTTTTGTTCTGGCCTGATCTGGGGAGAGTTGGGGTCAGAGCCCAGCCCTCTCCTGACCCTGCCGCCACTGAACAGCCAGCTCTCAGACTCCAGCTGTGCCCCCTCCCCAAACCACAGCCCTTCTGTGTCCTGTGCTCCTCCAGGCAGGGCTCACCAGGGCTGGCTCACTCCAGCCTCAGAAAGGAAGCCTCACTGTGCCTGACTGTGTCATGTGTCACCATCATTCTCCTACATTGCCATACCCCAGGGCGTCCTGAGCCAGGAGGACATTTCAAATGAAAATAAAAGAAAAAAAATCCCATAATTGAGAATGAGACAGATCCTAGCAACCAATGCTCCAGTTTTGTCCCCAAACTCAGGCACATGGAGGTATCTTTAAGAGATTATTGGGGTGGGCTTGAAGGACCCACTCAGCTGGGAACATGTACCCCACTATAGCATGAGTGAGAATCCTGGGCCCAGGCTGGGCTTGGAGGCAGCTCACTGGTTGTCTATGCTGATTCCATTTTCCTGCAGTAGAGAGAAGGCAGCTGCAAAAACACCTCAGCCAGACTAAAGGGGCAATTAATTACAAAAAGTGGATTCTAATAGGTCTCGATAGCAGATAATTTTTTTAAAAAAACAAATTATTGCTGATAATTTCCCAAGACTCCTTTGGTTTGACTAGCCTAGACATGACCTTGGAAAGCAGTTACAGTTATAAAGTGGATATGGACTATCTGGTCCTCCTAAAGCAGCAGGGATATTTTTTATTCAATCTCCACCCCCGCCACAACTCTCTCTCTCTTCCTGTCCCTCCCTCCCTCCCCCCCCCCTTAAATGTTTCTCGCCTTCTCAGTTCACTGAATATAACATAGCTCATTATTCCTGGCTGATGGATCTGAGCCTCCTTCAACCTTCCCTTCTCCTATGAAAGAATATGATCAAGGTGACCATAAATATGCTCCCAAAGTTCCATGGCTCACCCTCCTTTTTGTTTACTGCTTATTATCTGTGTCCAAGGTCACCCTGCCCAGCTTCCATGTGAGTTCCTGGAGCATACTTGATCCTCTACTGCTCCACAGCCCTTTGAGCAGTGCCTGTTACAGTGGGTGACCTGTGGCCATTTGTTGCATAAACGAATCCTGTGAAACTGTACAGTATTGGCCCCATTTTACCAATGAAAAGACTGACATCCAGACATGTTAAATTAAATTCATATAGCTTGCACTAGTGGTAGTATTTTGAGCACTGGTAGGGGCTCTTGTAAGCATAATACTTGAATTGACTCATTTAATCTTTATGAAAACCCTAAAAGTATGTGTTCTCATTATAGCCATTTTACAGGCAAGCAAACACATGCTTAAAGACATCTTTGCTCAAGGTCATGCTGATAGGTGGTGGAGCTGAGATTCCAACCCAGGCAGTCTGGACTGAGTGCTCACATTCACTAGGCAGCTCCACATAAATTACAGGTGACTTTTGTCCTGCGATATCAACTTCAAGATTGATACTTAAATGCCCATTCTTATCTGTTATTCCGGTTCTATTCTGGTCTCTCCATAAACCACCCAGCACTCATCAGTATGAATTCTTAACCCTTCCACTCAATTTCAAGGTCAGCTAATGGTCCATTTAGATGCATTTTGGTTGAGAATAACTTAATAAAGATTCCTATTAGACTACAAGTAGAATGAACTTAGATTACTTTATGATGGAATTAATCCACCATACTGGCAGATCTTTAATTCAATTTGTATACGTAACAATAATAGGTAGCAATTATCAGCACTTATAAGCAATGGCCACGGTTTTAAGTAGTTACAACATATATTAAGTCCTTTATTATTCACAACAACCTAATAAGGCTACTATTTTTATTATTTTCTTTAAAGGTTAGAGAATTGAGACATAGAGGGTTTAGATTGCCTTTGATTGAGAACCACAGAGCTAGACCCAACACATTGTTTGGCACCTTTAAATAATTGTGGTTAGGGGCCGGCCCGGTGGCGCACTGGATGGTGCGCCGCTTGGGAAGCGCGGCGGCGCTCCCGCCTGAGGGTTCGGATCCCACATACAGACCGGTTCCCGCTCACTGGCTGAGCGAGGCGCGGGAGCAACGCCGAGGCTTGCAATCCCGTTGCCGGTCCCCGGTCCGGTACGGGGGCAACACTGAGGGTTGCGATCCGTTGCCGGACACAGAAAAAAGACAAAAAAAAAAATAATAATTGTGGTTAGAAAACATTGAGATTCAGAGGGGAATTTGCCTTCAGTGTGTTATTTTGACACTTGGAATGATGCAATGATTTTTTTTTTTTAATTTTTGTGATAAATGATTGTAGCTTATTTTCTTTTATAGGTGATGTAGTCCTCCTAAGCCAGATCTTAGCCTGTACTTGGTTATCAGTGTCTCCTAGAAACACTGTTTGTGTGGCTGGTAGAAAGAAAAAAATTCAAATTTCCTTGTCAGAAATTAGAATTTTAGGTCAAAGGGCTAAGCAATTTCTGAGTCCTTGAGTGGCAGCAAATTCAGCAGCATGTTCCACCCTTCACGTCTTTAACGGGAGAGGCAGTGTTTAGTCTCCTAGAGGCACTTTATGTTTGATTTATAAGTAAAGGTTGTGGCTGCCTCCAGAGATGATCTGTCTTCAATAAGGAGTCCATAAAAAGCGCTGCCAATTTAAAATAGCAGCTTTAATGGAGCCTGGAAATCTGACCTTTGATCTTTGTGGTACAAATGGCTTAGCTGCTAGACTGGAGAGTCCAAAAGATTGAAGCTCAGGCCAACAAAGACTAGAAGAGCACTGTGGAAAAGAGGAAGGGAAGTCTTCTGTGCTCCTTCCCAACACCATTCGCATTGACCATAAATCATTTAGTTTGCCATGTATTTACTAACTGAAGATAAAACACCCCTGTATCAGTCAGGGTTTAATCAGAGAAGTAGCACCTCCATTTATATTATAAAATAGGGATATATTTAGAACGAGGCCTTACAACATTTGGGGAAGAGGGGAGCTAGGGAATTAAGGGTCTAGAGAAAAAAGAGCTGCAGGGGCAGGGAAAAATCACTGGCCAGCCCTCCTGAAACAGTGACAAGAGCTGAGGACAAGAGGATGAGTTGGAGTTTGCAGCAGAGTCTGGGGAGCAGGCAGGTCCAACTCCAGAGTGGATCCTGAAAGGGACGGTCTGGGAAAGTCTACGGAAAGTTGTCTATTTGAGTAGCTATTTCTTCTGCAGTGTTGCAGCCAAACATAAGGCAGTGTGATAGGGTCATATGGTGGTCAGGTGGTCTGACAGAAAGCAAGAAAGGCAGGATAAAGACTAAAGGAGAGAAAAGACACATTATAACCCATTAGTACCTAGTAGTTCTCAATCACCACCTGTACCCACAATGACCTTCAGTGAGAGGTGACTGCGGTTTCACATTTCTACCTTCCAAATCATGTCTAAATTTATTTTGTTGTCCAATCATCACCTGGAAACAAACAGCACAGAGGATTCTGGAAAACATAATTCTGGCTTAACCGGGTTGGCAGAGTGCAAATCTCCTTTGCCACTGAAAAGTCAAAGTTCAGAAATGTGACCACCTGCTCATTTAGAAGCCCATTTAAAGGATACGTGGAGGATGGCATTGTCTTTTTAAAAAATAAGGTAAGTGTATGACATATTTTTGTAACCAAGAAATGATAGATTTGATTGCAGCTGTCTTTCTGCAGAATTCCCGGAATGATCTTGAAAAGTAAGGCAGAGGGGCCGGCCCGGTGGCGCACTGGATAGTGCGCCGCTTGGGAAGCGCGGTGGCAATCCTGCTCGAGGGTTCGGATCCCACATACAGACCGGTTCCCGCTCACTGGCTGAGCGAGGCATGGGGGCGACGCTGAGGGTTGCAATCCCGTTGCCGGTCCCCGGCCCGGTGCGGGGGCAACACTGAGGGTTGCAATCCGTTGCCGGTCCCCGGTCCGGTACGGGGGCAACACTGAGGGTTGCGATCCGTTGCCGGACACGGAAAAAAGACAAAAGACAAAAAAAAAAAAAGAAAGAAAAGAAAAGTAAGGCAGAGCCTGCCAAAGCTGATTCAATTACAGCTTAATAGAGTAACTGCAAAGCAAAAGCACTATTAAATATTTTTGTCAAAAGTAAAATAAAGAATGCACACAGGTGCTGAAAATCATCTGAAAATACCCAGCTTTGCTAAAACCACTCCACCCCCACCGCCACGGACACAGACACACACACACACACACACTCACACACTCATACACACATACACTCACACAGACACACAAACACACCTCACCTGAGAACAGAACATCATCCTCACTTCTGGATCTCTCAGGCCATCTTTGTGATGAAGCTGACCTCCTAAGAACGTGAATCTCAAGGGAAATCTTTATGACTCTGCTGCCAACTTCCAGGTGTGGAGACCTGGGAGATAAAAATTTATTGACATTATTTCTTTGTATTGAAACTGGCAGTGGAAAAAACAATGGCCTTTTATTTTTTTTTTATTTATTTATTTTTTTGTCTTTTTCCGTGTCCGGCAACGGATCGCAACCCTCAGTGTCGCCCCCGTACCGGACCGGGACCGGCAACGGGATCGCAACCCTCGGCGCTGCTCCCGTGCCTCGCTCAGCCAGTGAGCGGGAACCGGTCTGTATGTGGGATCTGAACCCTCGGCGGGAGCGCCGCCGCACTTCTCAAGCGGCGCACTATCACAGTGCGCCACCGGGCTGGCCCAACAATGGCCTTTTAAATAAATACTTCTATTTACCTTGTAATGAGCACAAGGGTTGAACTATCCTGTAAAACACATCAAGGATGTGGATGATATATTAACAAGACTTCTTCAAATATTCTAAGCAAAAGAGAATTTATAAAAATTCTTGGGCCGGCCCGGTGGCGCACTGCTACAGTGCGCCACTTGGGAGCGCGGCGGCGCTCCCACCGAGGGTTCGGATCCCACATACAGACCGGTTCCTGCTCACTGGCTGAGCGAGGTGCGGGTGCAACGCCGAGGGTTGCGATCCCGTTGCCAGTCCCGGTCCGGTACGGGCGCGACACTGAGGGTTGCGATCCATTGCCGGACACGAAAAAAGGAAAAAAAAATAAAAAATAAAAATTCTTATAAAATAATTATAAAAAGGCTTATAAAAATGTGAGGGTTAGGGGTGATGATGGCTTCAGGTATAGCTTTCACTAGGGATCAAACCAAACTGTCACTTCTCTGTTTTGGTTTTTCTCTTCCCTCATTAATTTTGTCTCTTTTGTATATTGGTTTCTGTTTCTTCCATAAGTTATTCAGCCCCTCTAAACCTTAATTCTCTCATTTTAAAAATAGAAATATTAAAATGCATTCCTCACAGGATGATTGTGAAGATTCATCAGATTGTGTATGTGCATTGCTTAGCAAAATGCCTGGTATACAGTAAGTGGTAAAAATATTAGATATCATCCCTATCATCCCCATCATCATCCTCATCATCATCCTCTTCATCATCCTAATCATCATCCTCTTCATCATCCTCATCATCACCATCACTATTATCATCACCACCATCATCACCATCATCATCCCCATCATCAACATCATCACCAGCATCGTCATCACCACCATCACCATCATCATCATCATCCCCATCATCACCATCATCACCACTCAATATATAGGCAAGGCCAATTAGATAAAGCATGTGACAGTTACACCAATTGTCATATTCATTTTGACTTTTTAAATGAACTAGTGCAGGCCAAGAAAGCACCACCAGTTAAAGAGAAGTGATCAAAATAGCAATTCAGATCAGAGCGTGAGACAATGACTGATATGAGCTGTCAAGCCAGAGAAGAGAGCTTAACCTTAAATGGTCTCTGTTGCTCTCAGGAAGTGAGATCAGGAACCCTTCTAAGATGCCCAGTTGCATACTACAGAAATTAATCAGTAAAAATGATCAGCATTAACATTAGGAGAGAGAGAGAGAGCTGAAAAGTTTCAGGCAAGTCTCGCACTAGGTTCAGAAGCCAAGCCAGAACCACATTTCTCCATTTAGCCAGTCAAGGTGGGAGCCAAGACACTTGCTCTGCATCTCAATATTTTATATGGGCGTTTGTGTCCTCAAAGTATGAATGCCCAAATCAAAATTTCATTTTCCTATGATAATGAAAATTTAATAATTGAACAAAATTCTTTCTCTCTCTCACTCTCTCTCTCCCCCCTCCCCACCTGCATTTTTCCTACTAGCTAGCTAGCCATCTGCCTATCCATCTATTTTAATGGGGGTGCTGGAAAATGTTGCCTATATTTTATTTTGCAAATTATACATATACATATATATTATATAATTGTTTTATACATATATAGATATTTATATGATATATATAAATTTTTATATTTTTATATATATTTAAATATATATATATATATATATATA
>NW_007729606.1:42518-70025 GCF_000696425.1 Galeopterus variegatus
ATATATATATATATATATATATATATATATATATATAATGGTTTACCCAATACCATGTGTTATCATCAGAATTTCATGTCAGGTGACATTTTCACTCATAGAAGAAATAAAGTACAAAATAGAATACAGAAAATTTCTTTCCAAGAAAAGACACTTGGCAATCTCGATATACTCTACATTGTATGCATTTTTATTTTTTTATTTTTTTGGCTGCTGGCCGTTACTACAGGGATCTGTACCCTTGACCTTGGTGTTATAACCCGGCACTCTGACAAACTGAGCTAACCAGCCAGCTTCTGCACATTTTCCTCATCTCCTCATAAACCAGTGAAAGTTTTGTAATGTTCATTGCGACCCAGTGAATACAGAGAAACAAAGACAATTTGGGTTAAGAAAAAGTGGATTTTGATTCTCGTGCTGCAAACTTCTAACTTAATCTGTTTCTCAATTTCCCTTAATTACCCTTTACTAAAACTTTCTTCTCTCTTCAAACATGCTAACATGCAAGAATGCATCCACACCCCACAGCTCATTTCAGGGACAGATGCTGCTAAATAGTGCCTGTGCGATTCGTGAAGTAATTAGAGAGTCTTGACCTCTGTGGTCTAACTCAGGCCATGGGTGAGATAAAAATTGGGAGAAGATAGTGGTAGTTCAGTGATTTCTTCTGATTCTGTACATTGGAAGAGAGAAAACTGCCAGAATAGCTAAGATGATTTTGAAAAAGAAGCACAGAAGTAGGAGATGGGGAGAAAAATGGCCACACAGATACCAAAATAAACATTGAGCTAAACTAATGAGAATGTATGGCCTTAATACATAAATGGGCAGATTGCTGGACAGAAATTAATTTCTTATATAAATAAATTTCATAATTTTTACATTTTTATTAATTTTTTGTTTACCCTAAGGGGACTCTGCCTTCCTGGGCTAAACGATTCTTTAAGAATAGAGAAGACAGAGGAGTGGAAGCTTGGCTTGGTGTGTGCAACTTGGCACCTGGGAAGACGAGACCATAGACATAGTGTTTGCTCTGTGGTCACAAATGGCCCTCCTTTCCTCTGACGGGATTTGCACTGATTTTTTCTTCTTCATTCTGTAGGCAGGAGGTTCTCAGCCCAGAACCTGCCAAATGAAAACAATCGCTCTATTCCCAGGGGGGAATAGTGTTGCATATAACAGATGCAGTGTTTCTAGGATTTGGATCCATTTTCTCTCTGAAAGGTTATAATCAAAGCTTCTTTTTCCTCTATGGAGTTTGCAAGGAGTTCTAAGGGTCTGTCCTTCCTTCCTTCCTCCCTTCCTTCTGTCCTTTTTTCCTTCTTCGTTTTTCCTCCTTCTTTTTCCTTCCTTTTTTCCTTCCTTCATTTCTCCTTTTTTCCTTCCTTCTTCCTCTTTTCTCCTTCTTTCTTTCCTTCCTTCCTTTCTTCTTTTTTCTTTTTTTTTTTTCTTTTGCAGTTTCACAACTTCCCACTGACTGGTCGGTAAATGAATTCTCCAGCAGAGAATTTAAAGTTGAAATATAAACTTCAAACACCAAACCTTCTGGGCCCATTGAAAAAAAAAAGTCACATGTTTTTACCAACTGATGTAAATTTATAATCAATGTAAACTTAAATTTAACAATGTGTGTTTTTTCTGAGAGACATCAGCAAGATGTCCAGCTGAAAAGGGTCATGTCCAGGGTTACTGAAGAAAACAAAAAATATTCAATAAGCATTTTTTAATTTATTGTGGTAAAACATATATAACATAAGGATTGTCATTTTAAGCATTTTCGAACATATGATTGTGTGGAATTAATTACATTCACAATGCTGTGTGACCATCACCTCTATCTATTTCCAAAACATTTTCATCATCCTAAACATAAACTCTGTACCCATTGAGCAATAACTTCCCATTATTCCTTCCCCCAGTTTCTGGTAACCTCTAATCCACAACATTTTTGCCAAAATAGGCACTAGAGTCTCCTGCCTTGGAAAGCAGGAGAGAGGACCCTAGTGCTGGCGGATGATGGGTGTATAGTTGAGATGTGGGTATTTCCTCCCCTCCATCTACAGCTCTGGGCCACAACACTTGTCTGAGCTAATCTATTAATTTTCTGATGTTCTTGGTGTAACTTCAATATGCTTTATCCTGTTCTTCAAAAAAATGGTAATGTCCCTCTTCATTATCTGGCATTAGTGAGCAGTTTTAGTACTTTAGCTCTAGTACTGCTAAATTTTCTGGAAATGGTGGAATAACTACTGCACTCATCTCTCCAAGAGAAGGACAAGTGTCATCAGGAATATGGCATGATACCCTGATGCTGCCATTTAAGGGCAGGGTGAAAATTAAATTAGCAGAGCCAGAAAGCTGTGTGCTTTATGATTAACCATCATGGGGATGACTTTAATTCTCTTCATGTGAGGGGTGGCCAGCCAGATGTGAAAGGGGGTAGAGAGCTCCTGCATCAAAGTACAGAAGCTTATTTCAAATGCATATGCATGCTATAAATTGTGTGAACCTGGGCCAAGCACCTGACAGATCATGCAGGGACTTTTATATGCTTTCCAAAATCAACTCTCTCCAAGTGGGTGTTTATTTTTCAAGAATATGGTAATTTATAGACAAGACCAAATTATTTTCAGCTTCAGGGACATTGGGCAATTCTTGATGAATCTGGTTCTGTTTGTTTGCCTTGGAGTCTGAAGCCCCTCTCCTTGGATGGTGCTGAGATGTGGTTCCTGACTAGAGAGAGAGAACAGAATTCTCATGAGTTCCAGCAGCATGAGACTTCCTTAGACCCAGATTCATCTTCATCTCGTGCAAATTTTCCTTTAGAGAATAGAGTAAAAAATTCAAAGAAGGAAATCTTCAGTTCCCTCCATAAGACTTTCAAATTATTTTGAATTTATTTAGCATTTTAAAAATTAACAGAAATGGTAATATCACTCTTGCTATTGCTTTTAAGTAGAGTTTCAAATGTGAATTTGGACATTATCAAGGTAATCAAAAATCCTTTGTCTTTTTTATGGTAAAGAGTTAAAGGATTTTCTCAAACTCTAGATTACTTAGTTCACAAGTGCCCACCGCTGTGATGCTGCCATGTTATACGTGTAGACCTGAAACTTTACTGTATCCTGCACTGTACTTGGTAGGGCCCTGAGTTACAGTACAGTTCAGTACACCCAAGGTGCTGTAGCTCAAAACTGGGAAATTGTTTCACAAATAGGGTATTTATCTCTGGATCTCAGAAGAAGTGAGCAGGGCTGAGCACTCTTGGGACCGGTTGGGGACTGGGAGGGAGAATATAAGAAAGTTCTGGTGAGTCTTGAGAAAAAAGAAAGACATTGGAGAAAAATAAATGATCTTTTGGTACTTAAGGAGTAAACTTTAAATGCTTTAAAGCTTTTATCTCCCTGCAAACTGTCCACAGAATCAAAAGTACCTAATAATAGTTTGTAGGGCAGATTTTTTTAAAGGGAGAGATATCAATGTTGGCTAAACTAACCAAGCTCTGACTCTGTATGGGGCATTGCTGTAAGAGGCATACCTGTATGAACTTATTTAATTGTTACAACAACCTGTAAGGATAATGTCAATTTTTGTAGATGAGAAAAGTGAAGCGTGAAACTCAAGAGCTTGTACAAGGCTTCCTGAGGGAGCGGTGGTGCTACAATCTACACCACATGGGTATGGTTCCAGGTCCCAAGGTTTTAGGCACTAAAGCACGGGATAAAATGCTGAGGTCACTTCAAGTTTGATGCAGGGAAAGATTATAGGATGGTTATGTAAGTTACATTTGAATAGCAGATGACTGAACATGTGGTTGATTATTTGCTCAGGGACACATTTTCTCCTCTGTGCTGTCTCACTGCCAGGTTGTTATTAGAGTTTAAAGTGATAAAGATAGAGAAGGCATGGTAGAAGTCAACCAGGGGCCATTCACAGGGTAATATTCCCTATGACTTCGTGGTGCATTAGTAAGAATGCTCATAGCTGCAAGTAAGACGAAATTGAACTCAGAAGGTTTCATAAAGCATGGAACATTAAGCAGCTTGAATAGCACGAAGTATCATGGTAGGGAAGTTTGAGAACAGGCTAATTTATTGTAGCTCAGAGACATCAAATGAGATTCAGATTCTTTCTGTATTTCTGCCTTGACATTCTCAGATTATTAACTGAGTTCGTAGGCTGGCTCCCTTAAATTTAACAAAATGGCAGCTGACGTTCCAGGCATTGTGGTAACACCTGGCAATGTTCTAAGTACTTCTTTGATCAGTAAAAGGCTTATTTTTTTGTTTTGTTTTGTTTGTTTGTTTGTTTGTTTGTTTTTTGGCCAAGGGCTGACACACTCCCCACTGGCAACCAGGCAAGGAGCACACTGAAAACACAACTTCTACCACAGCCAATGCCATAGCCACGGCTGCCGCAAAAGTGGCTCAATGCCACAGCAGTTGCCACAGCTACCATGGAAGTGGCCCATCAGACACTCGACTGCACTGACACAAAGAGAGTCACCAGGGGAGACCAGAAAAAGCAGAAGATTGGGCCGGCCCCGTGGTGCACTGGACAGTGCGCCGCTTGGGAGCACGGCGGCGCTCCCACCAAGGGTTCGGATCCCATGTGGAGACCGGTTCCTGCTTACTGACTGAGCGCGGTGTGGGCACAACACCGAGGGTTGCTATCCCATTACCGGTCAGTAAAAAAGACAAAAAGGAAAAAAAAAAGAAAGAAAGAAAAAGCAGAAGATGTCTATTTTTATCTCAAAATACTCTGTAATTTCCCTGTGATCTTTCTTTTTACACATTATTTATTTAGGAGAGCGTTTAATTTCTACACATTTGTGAATTTTCTAAATTTTCTTCTGTTATTGTGGTCAGAGAACATTTTTCTATGATCTTAGTCTTCTTAAATGTATTAAGACTTGTTCTATGTCCAAAAATAAATAAATAAATAAAAGTTCTTTGAAAACACACACACACACACAAAGAAAGAGGATATTTTTTTCAGGGCTTTCCCAGCAGATTTTCCTTTGCATCTCACTGGCCAGAGCCTGGCCATATAATCACTCATAAGCCAATAACTGGCAAGGGAAAGGGACACCATGATTGGGGCAGACTATTCTGGATTTACCCCTTAACTAGGGATAAGGTCACCTTTTCTGAGGGGTGAATGGACTTTAGGTAGGCAGCCAAGTTGTTCTGTCATGTGAGTTAAAAAGAAATGTTCGAAGTGAAGTGTGGAGTTATTCTGGCATTTTCACCTCCAGCCCTCTATCCATTGTTTCTGCGACACATTCACTGTTTCCTAAAATATGCAGCAGGAGGCTGTGTTTTTCCCACCAGGAGAACCTGCCCAGTGTTCTGCTGATGGTAGTGCAAGGGAGCCCTAAAGGCTGAATCATTTCTTTCTTCTAGACCAGATTCAGCTTCACCAGTGAAAAATTCACTCAGTGCTCAGGTTCCTACAGCAACCTTTTAAAAAGACCTAACAGAAACATTGAAAAATACCTTTTGATAGGTTTCTCTTCAGAAACATGACAATTGCTCTTGAGTTTGAGTGGCTCTTCCCTGACTCACACCACAAACTATTGGGAAGAAGATTTTTTGATTGAGTGAAATTTTGGCTCCAACCTGCTGTGTTATAGACATACTTATCTGCTTGCTTGTGGTATATGCTATTTCTCCAGCAGAACATCTGGGAGTTTTGGGTAAACAGACTTTAACTCAATGAACTATAAACAACATATGCCTGGACAAATGTACTTTTCTATGCACAGCTCTAAAAGAGGGAGGGAATGTTGTAACAAGATCTCTGATATTTATGTCTGCATACCTCTGGTGACTATAGCCCTTCTAATAAGATCAGTGAAAAGAGACACTTCTAATTATGAAATCAACTGGAGAGATGCTGGGGAAGATAATTTGAAACATTTTTATAAATGCAACATCTAAACTCGAAATCACCACCTTCCGTCTATAGTCCTTTCCTGGAAAAGTACTACCATCCATTCAGAAAGCCCTCCAGACGCTGAATCTGCCTTACTTACCTTTGGCTATTTACCTCTTATCGACAAACTGGTCACTCAATGTCTAGTGTAATTATCCTTGGATCTTGGTTATAATTTTAGCCTGAAGTGAGTTTATCTACAATATAGTTAATTACCCCCCAGTTGAGCTCAGATTCAGATACTGAGCTCTTTCAGAAGACTCTAAGTTTGAAAGCTTATCCTTGGAGAATTAAATATGATGTTGGGTATTCATATTAAAACAAAAGATCATTTTCTGTCTTTAAATGTAGGCTCTTCTGGTACATGATTTTATATTTGCTCATTGGTCGTGAGCTATAAAATTCTAGCCTATCTAGCTCATTAATGTTGTTTGAAATAATTTAACATGATGTGTCGGGTAAACATGAGAATTTAAACTAAAATTTAGATTTTCTTTTTGAAGTCAGAAATAGAAAGTTTTGTGTTGTTGTTTGACATATGCTAACAGGGTAAAAACCTAAGATTTATCACACTGCAGACCAAATCTGAGATTTGTTTTATAATCTCAAATAGTTTTTTACTTCTTTTTGAGAATGAGGTCATGCATCAAAGAGAGGCAGACCCCAGATATCACTGCTTCTGTTAGCTTGACCCTTAAGAGGGAAAACGGGGGTGTGGGTGAAAGGGTGGAGGAATCCCCCACGGGTGCCTGCAGTTACAGAGAGAATACTAGGAGGCCTTGTGACAAGACTTGGCCTTCCATACCTCCCTTCTCTCTTCTTTCCCTCCCAGCCCTCTCCCTGCATGGCTTTGTCCTCTGTCTTTTTATTGAGTGAACATCATCCCACATGCCTTACATAAACCATAATTTAGAGGACACTACCAGAGAGAAAATAACCCTGAACTGAAAGGCCAAGAGGTATTTCAGTAGTTCGTCCTGGTCCTGCCATTGCCTGGACTTTGAATGAGTCACTTGACATCTGGGCTCCAGTTGGCCCAACGATAAAATGATTGCAACTGGCTCTAACATTCTGTGATTTGATTTTGATTTTGTAAATAGATGATTAAATACCTCCTAAAATGAAGTGAATGTGAATTTCTTTTATAATCTTCAGACATAATTGGATTGGCTATCAGTGGACTAATTTAAAACTTAAACTTCCAAATCTTTTTTTTATTATTATTCTACATTATTTTAGGGCTCCACTTCTACTGTGTCCATCTTTTCTCTCAGATACTCAGGCTAGGGGAGGTCGAGAGGGATGTAACATGTAGGTCTCCATTTTTGGATAACTCAGGTCTGCAAGGGTTGCTTGGAAAGCCGTGCATATCTAAATTAAGACACATCCAGTGCATTTACATGTATATTAGATTTAGTTTCTTCACTTCCTGTAGCCAGTGCGTAGGATGTTGTGATTGGATGATTCTATGCCCATTGCTATAGCTTGGAGATGGAACACAACCACGCACACTCAAGTTGGGGAAGTTTAGAAGATGAAAAGCAAATGCAGGGATGTTTCTAGAACACTGGGGAAATAATGTCTGAGACAGGATATCTCACCACACCTTCTGCACTCAAATCCTGCCTTCCTTCCTCATAGCATTGCCTAAGGGGCAGGGAGTGTGTACGCTCACACTCCCGTAAGCTCCTGGTCACCACTGCCTGTCCAATCTCATTAGTCTCTAGGCAAAACAGTTTGCTAAGCTCTGGGCTTCAACTGAGCCTAGGAACTCTGCCCTGGTTCAAGGGCTGGATGGAGAACAACCCCATAATATCCACTCTACCCTCCTCATACCTCCTTCTTGACCCACTGCCGTGTCAACTTTCCTTTCTCTTCTTGTATTAGCATTTCTTTCCTGAAACTTAGCTCAGAACTTGAATATCCCAAGTTATGTTTTCCAGAGAGATTACTGTTTCTAAAGTAATGTTTAGAAAATTTGAATATAGACAATTTAGAGAGAAGTTAGCATTCGGGGGCTTTGTGAGGAACAGTAACTCACATAAAGTGGGGTCAATGGTCCCTTCTCATGAATTTGCAAAGTCAAACAGAGGCACCTCATCTTACCCAATTTCTGCTCTGATTTTTTTTTTTTTTATATCACCCAAGTTCTTTAAAATTAGAAGATTCTGAAAGCACTTCATGGCTAGAATTTATTTTGTCATCAATTATTTTTTTCTGGGTCTAAGAATAGCCTGGGCCGGGTAGAATATATTTTAAGCTGTTGAATAAAGTACCAGTTTGGGCCGTCTGGTTCTCTAAATTTTACACTTATTGAAATCTAAACTTACATTTGCCATAGTTGATAATTTGATAATAAATATTGGATGATAAAGAGAAGAGTGGCCATATGTCTACAATGTAGCAATTTGCTTTCCAGTCTGCAAATGAAACAATCTTGTTCTACATCTGGCAGAGATGTAAGACAAAACACAAACACACAACACAAAATACATTCTTTCTAAGAACCAAAATGGTTTCTAATATTGAAATTAGCTGAGAAAAGCATATCAAGGGAATGTTTACATGAACTATTTTGTCACTGTTATCATTGCGTGTAATTTCATTACAAAAAAACTAAAAATGTTTGTTGCAGATTGTTTCATTAAAATGAAACATTATCCACATGGTTTGTAAATATTTTTAAGTTATATTATATAGGTTAAAATATTTCAAAAGAGCTAATACATCCAGTGAAATTGGATGCAGGGATACGGAAAGAGTTTTAAAATTTTGCAAGCTCTATTGTGCCACCTGACCCCAACAACACATGATGATACAATTAGTGAGTCTAAGTGTTGGATGAGGGAGTTTCACAATCATCCTTTGAAGGAACGAGGCTTCTTTCTGTTTGGCCACCTGGTGACTGTAGCTGGAGTGTGCAGCAGTGAGGCTTGGAGGGTGTGCAGAAAAGAGTTGGCATAGTCAGAGACTGCTCTCCTTAGAAAAGTATGCTTGCAAGGCTGGCCCTTGGTTGGTGTCTGGGAAGTTTGTACTTGAACTATTCCCTAAATGTTAATGTCTCACTGTACCTGGAATGTTTGTGCAAACCATGTGGTTTAGGCTGAATACCTGCTTTTCTTTTGGGAATCTGGAATTTTAGCACAGGAATGGTAGAGGGTGCTAATGTGAACAGCCCCCAATAAAACCTTGGGCTTCTCTGAGCAGAAACAATGCAAACACGTTGTGGAACAACACGCTCTATGTAGCCCTTGTATGGGAGGAAGATGGCATGAGGAAGTCTGCCTACAAATTCCTCCTGACTCCACCTGTGTCTTCTGCAAACCACATCTCTGCTTTGCAGCTCCTCTCTGTTGGGCTTTGATGAAGGAGACTATGAGGGTGGAAAGGAGAAATGGACCTTCTCTTTTATGCCTTCCCTGCTCTTCCCCTCAGCCACCCCAACAATGGCCCTGCACCCCAGCAGTGGTATTGGTTCTACTTCCCAACTTCTTTCTGCAGTCCCAGAACCAGCCTCACCACAAGCGTCAAAGACACCAGCATCAGGGCTGACCCCGTGGCTCACTCGGGAGAGTGCGGTGCTGGGAGTGCAGCAGCACTCCCGCTGCGGGTTTGGATCCTATATGGGGATGGCCAGTGCGCTCACTGTCTGAGTGCGGTGTGGGCGACACCAAGCCAAGGGTTGCAATCCCCTTACCGGTCACAAAAAGGACAAAAAAAAAAAAAGAAAAGAAAAGACACCAGCATCAACTGAGCAGTACCACCTTCTTAGGAATCTGGGCCTCAGCTTCATGGGGACCTTCTTCCAAACTCTAGAGGCTCCACCAGCAGCTGGCTGCTGGCCTTTCTTCTGAACTAGGGTCTCTGCCTTGCAGAGACTGCACTCTAAACTTCTAGGTTCCAGTATAACCTCGTGGTTTTTTGAAAGACAAAATATTTCATGCGAAGAGGCACCTGTATTCAGCAAATGCAGCTTCCATTTTATTCATTCAGGATCCTTTTAAGACCAAGTTGTAAGTTCTTCACTTGCCAGCACTGAAGGCATATCAAAACATAAAACATTTTTGTTTTATGTGGAATATCTGTAGAAGAATCTGAGTGATTTTTATAGTGCATTCATTAAAAGTGATATTAAAGAGTGTTTGTAGAAAAAATGCATTATTCTACCCATGTAAATACATTATAATCTATATTGGAATGTAGCCAAAAACTGTTTGAAATATAAAATAATGGCCCGTTAGCTCTGAAAAATGCATTAAATTACATAACTAAAAAATATATATTGGCTTAAATGAATGTTGGTACAAAGTAGAAGAATAAATGCCACAATAATGCTGGTAAATGGATCGTCGTCTCTTATGTGTGGTATTATAAAAGCAAATGGCAACACTGCAGTTCAGAAAATATCAGTGACTAAAAAGCAAGTCTCAATGTAAAATTAAATGAAATAAAAATGAATGCCTCTACTTTCAAGTAGAGAAAATCAAGGAACAAGAAAACATAAATTTGACTGAATTTCAATGCAGGTTACTACAGTGCATGTTGACAAGGCAATATTTCTGTATAAATCAGCACAAAACATACTGTAAAAGAAACAGTTAAAGATACCCCAAGGTCATTCTTGTGCATTCAGTAAAAGCCAATATTTGCTTGGCTTGAGTATATAAACAAGCACCAAGGGAGAAAAGCAATTCCAATAGAAACTAGCCTAAACCCTAGTCTCAACAAGTTTTTGGAAATTCCATTCCTATTTGACCCATGAAAGTTTGTGGCAGTGAGAAATTTAAATCTAATAAGAGAAAAGGTCAAATTACACCTCTGATTATCTGGGTGACTAATGCCTTGTTACTTGTGTAAAGAAAAGCACTCCGGGATGTGAATCACAGATCTTTTCTGTTATGTTTTGTGTTTCCATTTTCTGCCACCAATAAATGTACTAACTCTTTCCTTCCTTGTTGGATTTTAACATGTTATCTTTGTTCACTAAGCATAGGGTAAATTTGTTGCTTTTGGGTAAAGATTAGTCTTGTTTGCTGGCCAATACAGTAGCTCCTTACAAAATGAGTGATGAATATACTCTTTTCAAAAGGGTGATTGGAAACAAAGTGTAAGCAGGTAAGACAGTGCAACCTTGTAAGCCAGCCCAAATTTCTTTGATTCAGCCTAGGTTAAAATTTAAGGTAATGTCAGGAACTCAAAAAAATTTTTTATATCCTTTTTTTTTTTTTTTTTTACACAAGTCATCTTAAAGAATAGTCTTTGTAGACGTATCTCCTTAGGTTTTGTTTATTATTATCTAATGTTGGGAGTTGGAATTAGAACCCCCAAATGTAAAATTTATTCCAGCTGGACTTTGGATGTTTTCTTGTTTTTCTACCCTTGGAAAACAGAAGCCAAGGCTATATTAATGTCCAAGGTTTTAATAGTGACTATTTTTTGGTTCAAAGCATATTATAAATATAAAGATAATTTTATTCTTATCAACATAGTCCAAAGATGAATGGACTAATTTATTAAACTGGTAGTTGAACCAACGGTAGTTTTCTCTCATATTTCTGCCTCTGTCTTAGGAGAAAATATGCAATGAGAGATAAGTCCTCTGCTTCTGATGTTTGGAGTTAGAGACACCCGTATGCAAATTCCAGCTCAGCCACTGGGACCTTACCACCCCAACGTTCATTTTTCTTACTGATAAAATTGAGATAATAGTAGACCCCTGGTTCAAATAATTATGAAGTTAAATATAATATTCTGTGTAAAATTCTTAGTGTCAGCTAAATATATCAGACTTCGTTCTTATTACATGGAATTCTGTCTTATTGATGAGGCAGAATTTATTCAACAGCAAGTGACAGAAATGAGATAATTTACTGCCTCACACTCAGGAATTGATCTGGGGTTTCTGACAGGATGAGATCCAGGAGCCGAAATGCTACTGTTAAAAATTGTTTTCTCTCCATTTTTTTTCTTTTCTTTTCTTTTCTTTTTTTCCCCCTTCTTTCTTTAACAGTGTCCTCAATCCCAGGAAGGCTTTCTCCAATGACATTAATGCTCTAGTCACATACTCTATGAGTTTAGCCATCTCAGCAGAAAAGAGCATGTTTTTAATCTGACATTTGCAACATTAAGTTCTAGTTCTGATTGGCTTGGCTGTCATTGCTGATTCATCCTCAACCATCCATCCTTGACAGTAGGGTGTGAGGCTCTGGCTGGCCATACTGGATCATGGGCTCATCCCATAGCTGGGGTTAGAGTCAGCACCCCCTGGCAACATAGGGTGAATGTGGGGGTGAAGTGTTTCCCCTAAAGGAAAAGGAAAATGTTGCTCTATTAGTTTGGCAGGGCTGACATGACAAAAGACCACAGACTGGGTGTCATAAACAACAGAAATCTATTTCCTCAGAGTTCTGGAGGCAAAGTTCATGATCCAGGTGTGGACAGGGCTGGTTTCTTCTGAGATCTCCTCTTTGGATTGCAGATGGTGTCTTCTCTCTGTGACTTCACATGGTCTTTCCTCTGTATGTACATGTATCTTGTCCAAATTTCCTCTTCTTATATGGATACTAGTCATACTGGATTAGGGCCTGCCCTAAAGAACTCATTTTAGCTAATTATCTCTTTAAATATCTTATTTTCAGATATGGTTACTTCTTGAGGTACTGTGGGTTGGGACTTCAATATATGAATTTTGAGAGGACATAATTCAGCTAGTAACAGCTGCTACTAGAGAACTGGTATTGTACAGGAATGGAAGGTCATGCTGAAATGTCAAACTGCCCAAAATATCACTGGTTTACCTAAACAAAGGCTGCTTTCTCTCTTGACAAAGGAGATGGGGGTTCAGCACCAGCAACCAAGGCTGGTTCTTTTTACTGTGGCTGTCATTACCAAAACTAGGGAGAAGTGCTGGAGATTTCTGGAGACCAGCAGAAATCTCACTTCTATTCAACCCACTAGTCACAAAACCCTGCCTTAACTACAAGTGGGTTGGGCATCGTGGAGAGATGAATATTCATTGTTCCAGCTCCAAAGGAGGAATTGATTTTCTTCAGAAAACCAGAGCAGGTAAGTAATTTTGTGTCTTCTTCCAGGTTTCCTTGCTGGTATTGTCAGTGCAACATTGTGTCTTCTCAACTGGAACCTCAGAAGCACATGTTTCTCTTCCCTCTTGTCTCTGCATTCAAGCAGGCACTATATACTCCATCAGTATTATTTAAGGTACATCTTCCCCTTTATTTCTGGTTTAATGCATTATTTTTGTTCAGGTCTCTATATAAACTTATAGAGTCGATTGCAAAAACACTATAATATATAAAGTTTCAGAGTTGGACACTCTACTGGATGCTGGAATAGTAGGAATCAAGTGTGAAATGCAGTACTAGAGTGAGGTATGTTATTGAACAGAAAGAATTTTGCCCACCTGCACTGTCTAGGCAATAAATCTTTACAAGATTTGCAGAAAGATTGTCATTTTTTGGAGGATGCCGACCAAGGAAAACAAGCCAGTTAATGCTGTACATGAACTCCCCAAAGCCTTAGAATCACAAGCATTTATAGGGTAAATTTTGGGAGTAGGAGTCTGGAGGTCATGCTGGATTTTGATTGGCTCACAGCGCAATCAGCATAACTTCATTAGTGTCTTCCTTGATTTCTCAGGGTCTGGATGGTACATGCCTCATAGCAAGTTTGCAGCTCCAGGTTATCTGGAAAACAGTTAAACAAATGTAAACAATGTCATTCTACTCCATAACCAAGGTTCAAAAATCAAATAACCATGGAAAAAGAGGAAACTCAGAGAAATGCATGCAAAGCTACACTTTATGCTTATATTCTGCTGCACAAGTGTACTCCTGTTTCCAGGGATTCAGCCAGCAAGTTTGCCTTGCAAACTTTCTCCAAGGCTGAGGCCTGCTCCAACTCTAAGGGAAGAGGATCAAAGAATTGTTTATGAGGGTCCTGCTTTTCCATAAGTGACAGGAGGTGAGGCTGTGCAGGTAGGCAGGGGGCTGACCAATGAAAACCTTGGCTATATGAGTCTAGAAAGCTTAGAATTTACATCCTGTGGGTGATGGGAGCCATTGAGTAATGTTGAGTAGGTAAAGTGAGGGGTGAAGAGAATTGGAGACACAAGAAGCTAGAAGCAGGAGTCGGGTGTTGCTGGAGTCAGGTTTTCACTTGGCAAGGAAATTACAGAACTGCACATGACTTTTGGCAAGTTACCAGTCTTCTCTGTGCCTTAATTCCCTTATCTACAAAAACGGGATAATTATAGCGAACATTTCATGCAGAAGTGAGGATTAAAATAACTAATCTTTACAAAAATGCCTGTTACTGTCCCTGGAGCATAGTAAGTGCTCGATGAATCCTGGTTATAATGCAGAAGAGCCACATGGAGAGGGTTGCCTTGAGAGAAGCTGTGACATTTGGTGACAAAACATACCCAGTGAGTCGGCAACCCTGCAAGAAGAATCCTGATGGAATAAACACATGACTTTATTATTTCCACTCTCTATCATCTCCTTCTTCCATTGGCTAGCATTAACTAGAAATCAAGGCAGAGAGCAAGAAAGAACCCGTGAGGGTAGACAGCAAAGTGGGGAAGGGCCAAGAGTGAATTTGTTGGTCAAAGAGAAGATGTGCAGCACCCCACTGTGGATAAAAGTGAAAAGCAAATATTCTCTCAGCTGCTTGTGACACAAACTCAACTTACACTTGCTTGAGCAAAATGAGATTATCTACTCATTCATGTAATTGGAAAGTTCAGCAATAGATCTTGTGAGGTTCAGAAAGGGAGGGGTCCAGGTGCCAAAACACCATGGATAAAAGCACAGAGAGAATATTATCAGGCATTCTCGTATTTACAATTGAGTAATAAAGTGACTCTTACTAACAAGAGATGATGACCTTTGCTTTGATAATACAGTCCGTGGACAACGAGTGATGGTTTTACTCTCGCACATCTGCCTGACCTTGGCCACCACCAGGGGTAAGCCTGGGTCATCTGTGCACTGCCTCACCTGCACCTGAACAGTGCCATCATCAGCAATTGGCACATCTTCCATTCTTAACCTTCTCGGTCATCTCTGGTTACTGATTGGCTGATCTAATAAAAGGAAGATACATTTGAATTAATAACAACATGAACTTTCATTATTTGAAATTGTATTCATGGAAGACTTACTGAAGAATCCTCCAGGCAGGAATCCAGAAGGCAATTTCTCCTTGCCTCAAAGTGTCAAATCCAGGCAAGGTATGATCAAACAGTTGTTAGCAAGCACACACCGTATTAAATTCTACATTCTCCACTGCAGATATCTGAGAGGAATCACTTGGAACAACTGGTGATTTCAATGTCCAATGTCTCATATCCTAAACTCAGAATATTTTAAAGGGATTCAATTGGAATTGGCAAGGAGATAGAGATATGCCTATAATTTGTTTTTCTTTTGTGTGTGTGTGTAATTTTTTTCTAATTGGTTATGCATATTCATAGGGTACAAAGCTGATAGAATTGATGGCCAGATCAATTCTATCAGCATGCCCATTACCACAAATTGCAATTATTCCCTGTGTCCCCCACTCAGTTAATCCCAGGCCTCCCTCCATCCTGTCTCTCCCACCCTACTCTGCAACCCTAGGCATGCTCTTCCCCTCTGCAAGTCCAACACACCACTGTGGCCTTTCTTTCCTTCCTTACCTTCTTTCTCTCTTAGCTCCCACTTCTGAGAGAGGACATGTGGTATTTTTCCCTCAGTGCCTGGCTTATTTCATTCAACATAATTTTCTCCCAGCTCATCCATGTTTCTGCGAATGGCAGAATTTCATTCTCTTTATGGCATAATAATATTCCATGGTGTATATATACTATGTTTTCTTTATCCGGTAGTCTGCCAATGGACATTTAGGTTGGTTCCATATGTTGGCTGTTGTAAATAGAGCTGCAATGAACATGGGGGTTCAGGTATCCCTTCGACATGATGATTTCTATTCCTTTGGGTATATACCTACAGATGGGATGCTGGATAGTATGGTAGTTCTATCTGTAGCTGTTTGAGAAACCTCCATACTGTTTTCCATAGTGGTTGTACTAATTTACAGTCCCACCCACAGTGCAGGAGCATTCCTTTCTCTCCATACCCTCACCAGCATTTGTTGTTCACTGTTTTTATGATTACAGCCAGTCTAACTGGGGTGAGGTGATTTCTCAATGCGGTTTTAATTTGCATTTCTGTGATGATTAGCGATGTTGAGTATTTTTTCATATACCTGTTGTCCATTTCTATGTCTTCCTTACAAAAATATTTATTTAGCTCCTTTGCCCATTTTTCAATTGGGTTATTTGTTTTTACTGTGTAATTGCTTGAGTTCCTTGTATATTCTGGATATTAATCCTTTGCTGGATGTATAGGTTGCAAAAATTTTCTCCCACTCTGTTGTTTGTTCTTTCACTCTGTTGATTGTTTTCTTTGCTGTGCAGAAACTTTTTAGTTTGATATAGACCCATCTGTTTATTCTTTCTTTTGTTGCTTGTGCTTTGAGGCTCTTGTTCATGAAGTCCGTGTCCAGTCCTAGTTCCTGAAGTATTTCCCTTATATTTTCCCTTAGTAGTTTCACAGTTTCAGGTCTTAAGTCTTAAATCCATTTTCAGTTGATTTTAGTATATGGTGAGAGGTTCAGGTCTAGTTTCATTCTTCTGCATGTAGATATTCAATTTTCCCAGCACCATTTATTGAAGAAGAAGTCTTTTCCCCAATGTATGTTTTTGCTGCCTTTGTCAGATTTCAATTGGCTATAAGTATGTGGGTTGATTTCTGGGTTCTCTGTTCTGTTCCACTGGTCTGAGTGTCTATTTTTATGCCAGTACCATGCTGTTTTGGTTACTATAGCTTTGTAGTAGTGCAATTAGAAGTTCAGAAGTGTTATGCCTCCAGCTTTAGTTTTTTTGCTCAGGATTGCTTTGGCTATTTTGGGTCTTTTGTTGTTCCATATGAATGTTAGGATTTTTTTTTTCTATTTCTGTAAAGAACAGAATATACATTCTTCTCAACAGCACACAAAACATTCTCCAAGATAGACTATATGTTAGCTTTTAAATCAAGTCTCAATAACTTTAAAAAAATCAAAATCATCTCAACTTCCTTTTTCAGACCACAATGGATTAAAACTAGAAATTAATAGCAAGTGTAACTCAGGGCTCTGTATAAATGCATGGAAATTAAACAATAGGCTCCTAAATGACCTACAGGTCCAAGAAGAACTTAAATGGGAAATCAAAAAATTTCTAGAAAACAATAAAAATAAAGACATATATCAAAACCTGTGAGATACTGCAAAAGCAGTACTAAGAGGGAAGTTTTTTTTTTTTCCTTTTTTCGTGTCCGGCAATGGATCGCAACCCCCAGTGTCGCGCCCGTATGGGACCGGGACCGGCAACGGGATCGCAACCCTTGGTGTCGTGCCCGCACCTCGCTCAGCCAGTGAGCGGGAACCGGTCTGTATGTGGGATCCGAACCCTCGGCAGGAGCACCGCCACACTCCCAAGCGGCGCACTGTAGCAGTGTGCCACTGGGCCAGCCCCTAAGAGGGAAGTTTATAGCAATAAATGCCTACATCAAATAAATAGAAAGATTTCAGGTAAACAACCTAACTCTACACCTTAAAGAACTAGAAAAACAAGAACGATCCAAACCCAAAGTTAACAGATGGAAAGAAATAATTAAGATTAGAGCAGAACAAAATAATATGGAGACAAAAAAAAAAAAAAAAACATTACAAAAGATCAATGAAACAAAAAGTTAGTTTTTTGAGAAGATAAACAAAATAGATGAGCCATTAGCTAGGTTAACAGAAAACAAAAATAAAAGGAGAGGACTCAATTAATTTGATTTCTTCGTAAGAGTAAGTTCTCTCTGTAGCAAGTTCTTTGAAATCTACCAAGCCAGAGGTTTTCATTTTTGCACATTTGCTGTGATTTGTTACCTTACCAAAAGGTTGTTTTTCCATGAGGGTCCAGGAGTGGGAAAACTGACTTGGCAAAACACTTCAGTCTTAGGATTGATGCTGGAACTCTGTATCTAGAGGGTGTGTAACGTCGCTGTGTACAACTTGCATAGCACATGACCTTACCCCACTATAACAGCAATACCAATCTCTCTCCTGTTCAGCCTAACCTGTGCGGTACAAGAATGAATGGTTTCTTGGAGATCTCAAGTAGATGCCTCAGGCATACTCAGTTTATTTGTCACTGAGTTCTTCTTGTTCTTGGGTTTGTAAGGACTGATTATGCATGTCAGATTTTTGCTCAATTCAGTGGAGTTTTGCAAAACATTCAAAAGCATTTCAGAAATTTTACCTCTCAGACTTGGTGTCTCCATTATGCAATGAATGACCAAGGTCGCCTAATTACTGCCTTCACCCATGGCTATTGATCACTGCAGGAACATATTTGATGCATAAGGACTGCTGTCCCTGGGCTGGTGAGTGGCTGGTGCTCTCTGATGCCCAATGGAAAGTAGCTGACATTCTATATGTTGCACTGAAGTACAACACATTTCTCAATGACCACAAACACTGGGTTGGTATCCGGTGCATTTCTATAGTGCCTATTTTTTTTTTTTCAAGTAAGAAAAAAATACAAAAAGTTATAATTGATGCTTGGGGATGATTGTCATTTTCTGCACTATTTTTTCCCGTATTGAGTACATTTTTAAAAAAAAAAATCAGATGTAGGCCAAGAAATGTCAGTACAGGAGGTAAAATGGATAAGAAAATTGGCTGCTGTCTTTAGGGACACAATTTGTCCGCTCTGACTCATAAACCTGAAAACTTCCATCAGGTAGAAAAGGATGATTAAAATGTGATGTTTAATTCATATATCAATTCTACTGGGCCATGGGGTGCCCACATTAGATGTTACTTCTGGGTTTATCTGTCAGGGTGTTTGAGGGTGAGATTAGAATCTGAATTGTCAGAGTCTGTAAAGCAGATTGCACTCCTCAAAGTGGTGGGCATCTTTCAATCCATTGAGAGCCTGAACAGAACAAAGAGGAAGAGAAATGAGGAATGTCTCCCTTTACTTTTATTTATTTGTTTGCCTTACTGCTTGAGCTGGGACATCTCATCTTCTCCTGTCATGGGACTGGGATTTGCACCATCAGCTCCCCTAGTTCTCAGGCCTTCAGTGACAGACTGAATTACACCACTAACTTTCTCAGGTCACCAGCTTGCAGAGGGCAGATGGTGAGACTTCTTTCTCCATAACTGTGTGAGCCATTTCTCACAATATATACATAACTTATTGGTTCTGTTTCTCAGGAGAACACTGACTAATATACAAGGACACTAAAGGTTTTGGTTTCTGTGCTGCACAGATGTTATAAAGGGAAGGAAATAAAGTACTTGTCACCCAATGTCAAAAGGTGAGAGGAGGCAATCTGGAATTCTATCTCACACTATAGCGTTCACTGGTGAAAGATGGGCTTTGTTAACCAACAGACCACAGGCAGTCCTGCCCACTCCACCAAGGCTGTGAGCAACCAGCAAGTACATGCTTCTGACCTTTCTGGGGGAAACAACAAATCACCTCAAGGACACAAGCTCCTGTCACTGTCCCGCTCAGCAGCCCATGTTGGTTACTCAGAGCAAGGGCTGTGGACGGCCACCACGAGGTGACTGTGCTGGACTTGACTGGGCCTGACCCCTCCCTGCCCTTTGGGTGGAAAGCCTCCTGCAGGCTTCAGGCTGGTTCCCACACTTGGTCCAGCTGGGGCATGGCACCTGCCATGAGGTGTCAATGGTCCATCAGGAGACAGAGGTGGTCAGACAGAAGCCGGGATAACAGGAGACCACAGAGCATGTCAGTGCAGGGACAAGGGACTGCCCAATGGCACAGGTTTCCCTAGTGACAAACGTCACAGTTGGGCTGGTTCTTCCTGAATTAAAGGAGCCCCATTTTTCTGACTCACTCATCAGAGGAAAATATGATAAACAAGTTCTCAGGGCTAGATCTAGCTGGAGAAGCCTGAACTAAACGGTTGGTTGGGCATGTACAAAATTGACAGCCACAGCATGCACTTTCTTTATCCAAGCTTTACGCCTCGTTTTCCTTTTGTTGATGAGTTAATTTACTTTCAAATTTAGAAAATGAAATCTATTTTAAAACCCCAAATGTAGCCTTGTAACCTATCAGGATAGCAAATGCAAAGGCCCCGAAGAGTTACAGAGCAAACATTAAAGTGTGCGGGGGTCTGCTGAGCACTGGAGCAAATTACGAGCCAAAGCCCCACCCCACAGGAACACGTTACTAAAACCTGGCCGCCTGCTGCCCTGTCTCCAGAGTCAGCGCCATCTGGTGGTCAGAGGCGGGACTTCAGAGCCGCTCTCAGGCTTCTAATCCCAGCTGGGCCACTAAGGAGACATGGGACCATGGGCCAATGACCTAACTTCTCTGGGTCTGTTTTCTCATTTATAAAATAGAGAAGCTAACAGAGTTAGCCTCACTGGGAGTGTTGAGTCTAGGATTAAACGAATTAATACAGGGAAATCGTTTAAAACACTGGTGGCACATTGGAAATGTTTTATAGATATCAGTTGTTACATTTATTTCAATTAAAAAAAAACGTTGGAAATATCGATTTTTACATGGAGTCTTTATAAATTGGGACAACTCCATTAAAATATATATGATATATGTGATACATTTATATACTACATTATATATACCATATATTACGTGTTATATTTATATTATATATAGACATATATAACACAGTTTGAAATACATAAAAGGACATACAAAATGAATATGGATATATAAAAATATAGTTAACATAAGTAAATACATTATTGTATAAATATAAATATGCAATTTATGTAAATGTATGTACATACATATTTTTGCAAATATTTTATATGTGGGTGCTTCAAAAAGTTCATGGAAAAAGTAGAATTAGAAGATAATATGAATATTTCTGTGAACTTTTTGGAGTACCTTCTCTTACATTTATATTTATTTAAACTAAGTGTTTACTACAGGACGTGGGACATCAGTGACTACCACTCTTAGTAAATCAGCTGAATCCGTGAGCTGGCAAGAACTAATGTACATATTGTCCAGAGTAGAAAACAAACTAGGCCCCTTAGGAGATGAGTCTGGTGTCCACAGGGAGCAGCACTGGGGACACCCACTGTCTTCAAATGTTTCAGGTTCAAGCATGAACACCTGCTCCAAAGACCATCAAATCATTGGCTGGCCAGTGGCCAATCAGCTACTCCCAATGGTAACCACCAGGAATGGGGACAGGCACTGGTATTGTGATGTCACAGAATGTAGGACTGTGCCATGTTGGGCTAGGAGGAGAGGAGGAAACAGAGAAGGGGACCAGCATGAGAAGGGAAGAGACCAAGTGGCCTCTAAGACAGAGAGACCTTTTCTATACTGGTCCATTGAAGTTCAGCTCTTTTTCTCAGTTTCTGCCTGGGGATAATCCCTGGATCAGGTGTTAAAATTTTGGAATTACTTCTCCTTTTCTTGGGGCTTCATAAATGATCATCTCTTCTTGACATAAGAGAATCTTCCCTGGAAGTCTCCACAACCTTCTGGTAACATTGGGAAAGTTACTTAATGTCTCTGGGCTTCAGTGTTCTCATATTTAATTAAAATTGCAACAATAACTCCCTCCCGACTCAACAGACTTGTTCTGAAGATCAAAAGAGCAAATTTGTGTGTGAGACCCTTGTACATTGCCTGTGATAAAAGAAAATGGTGTCTGGCTGGTCAAGGCACCTAAAATGGAGTCAGGAGGCCATTTTAGCTTAAAGCTTCAAGCACATTTCATCCGAGGGTGCACTGAACTCTTAACCTCTTGCAATCAATCACATCCAAACACATCCTGAACTTTTAAACTCTTCTCGTGAGTCATAAGGGTCACAAATTCTTTGCAAAATAATGACCAACATCTGCTGACCATCTGTGAACTGTTATTTCATGTACATTCTGTCAAAGAATTTCTAGCTGAGGATTGTCTCACAGACTGTTACAGCCAACCCCTTACTGCCAAAACCAATTGTAGCACCAATTGTAACGTTAGGCAAACAATTTTGTAACTGTCTCCCCTTCTGATTGGTCCTTTTTCCTTTATGAGCCCAACATTTTCTTTGTTTCTCCAGAGCACTTCTCAGGGTAACTTAGAAGTGCCTCCCAGGCTGCAGTCAATAAAATTTGGCTCAAAATAAACTCTTGTTGTTTAAGCTGTGCCTCAGTTTTCTTCTAGGTTCACACCTGGCACTCAACATCTTTTATATTTTTCTAATGAGCCACTTGCTTTTCCAGAACCTTTGCCCAGTGAAGGTCTCCAGCAGGTATCACAGGCTCCACATACATGTCCCATTTTGACTCTCTGACCAGGGACAGTAGCCCCAAAGAGCAAACAGGAAATCAGCCTCTGCCCACTGCCATTTTTCTGGGTTCCAGGCAGTGCACAGGCTCCAGGTGGGCAGTGGGTGGGCAGACCTCAGTTCCTCCACTTACTGGCTATGTGACTCTGATCAAGGCACTTGACTCAGTTTTCCTATCTGTAAAACAGAGATATCAATATGTGAATATATGAATATATCAATATTGAATATATATGAATGTATCAATATATGAATATGAAGATATCGATATATGAATTAAATAAGCTAATACATATAAAGTGCTTAGGGCAGAGTCTGACGCAAAGTGTTTAGAGTATTAGCTACCATTCTATTACTTTATCCAACCAGTTAGACAAAAGTATCTACTGTAGTCATTCTAGATTACAGATCTTATCTTCTGCTCAAAACCCTTCTGGGGCTCCTCATTGCCCTTAAAGGCCACACTCTTAAGCAAAGACATAATCTCATATTGCTTGGGCCCTGCCCACCTCTCCAGCCCTATCTTATGTCAGACTCCTTACACAACAGCCACAGTGACGCACTCCCTGTGGCCCCCAACCCTTGGCAGGTTTTTTCACGTTCCTCCTTTCTATCTTACACAGATGACTCCTGCCTATCTTTTGTTTCACAATCCAGGGTTGCCCCCTCTGGGAAGACTTCCATGACCCCACAGTTTGAATTAGATGTCCCCTACCATGGACTCAATTCCATCACAGCCCTTACCCTTGTGCTGTAATCACTGATTTATGTGCTGCCTCCCCCACTTATCAGTGAGCCTTTGTGCCTGGATACTACACCTGACTTAATGTTGCCTAATCAGCAGGCACCTTTTCTCATCCAACATGAAGCGGGAGTTTCCGGGCTTGGTTAATTGACTCAGGTCAAGATTTTGTAAGGGTTTCTCCATGATTCTACTGACCTTTCCTCATTGGCACAAGGTGGCTGATACAGCGTCAAATATTTGGTCTTCACACAAATCACTTAAAAACAGAACAACAGGAGGAGATTTCTTCACACTTTTCTGGTTTAGGAGAGCTAGAGAGAGAGGGAGGGAACAGGATGGGAAACACCCTGGGAACTCTGCTCAGTTCTCAGGGTTCTGGAACTCCTTGAAAAACAATCACCAAATATTCTCCAAGGCCTCTTCCAGAATTTAAAGACTTTACCACTTAATCTAACTCTAAATGTCTTGGGATTTTGTATTAAGTCATTAGTGAGATGTGCAGATATCTATATACTGAAGATAAAAGTACGAAGCACTGTTACTAGAAATTTATTTATTTAATAGATTAAAAAAATAAGATTATACCATCCTGATGGGTTTTGGATTCCACTTGAGTATTTCCCAGCATTGGGGTTTCTGTGTGGTATTTGGAGCCATCGTGGGTATTATCAGAATAGCTCCTCTTAATGCCGGGTGGGGCTGGTACTGGAGTATTGTGTCTGTGATGTTTTATTGACACATTTCTGCAGCCTCCAGAGGCCAGAAGACTTAACCACGGCAGGGATGTTTTATAGCCTGACAACTCAAGATGAGGGCAAAAACAGAATAACTAAGAGACCCTGGACACTTCTGCTACTCCAAACCCTCCACTTTTGGAGTAATTGGTTTGACATGCTCAAGGGAAAAAGATGCCTCCTGCCATGATTGTGAGAATGGGGACACACTAACAAGGTCAGTGAGTTATTGTCCCACCGCATTCTACCCCAATTCCTAAATGACCAGGGGTGTGAAGCAAACCCTTGCTGACAACCCACACTTTAGCAGAGGAGAGATTGGGTGGCTAAAGACCAATAATAATAGGAAGGCAATAATTGGAAAAAATATCATGTGTGTATTAAGAAAAGAACAATATAATACGTAATAATACATGAACTCCAGTCTGTGGTCACATGTTGCCCAATTTGATTGCTTGGCTGCTGACATAATCTAATTGTATCCAAGTATTTATTATGAAAAATTTTAAACATACAGAAAAGTCAGAAGAATTTTGCAGTGAACACCCATATACCTACCACCACCTAATTTCTACTACTAACACTTTATTCTACTTGTTTCATCTCATATATTTGCATCCTTGTTAAAGAATGATGACTTGTTTCCTGATGTTATATGTTCAATCCTATCAATCTTTTCCTTTAAGGTTTGAGACTTTTGTGTCATATTTACAACAGCCTTTAGCCAAATTTGTCCCTGTTCTTTGGTTGTACTTTTATTATTTTATAGTTTACATTTAATATTTTGACCCAATGGAAATTCTACTGATGTGAGGAGTGAGATAAGCCTCTGAGTTTCTTTTATTTTTCTTCTTTGCTGTTGTTGTTAATTTGCTTTTCTTCCCAAATTGCTAATTAGTCATTACTGCTTCAAATTCCAATTTAGGGCTTTGCGCTTGCCCTAGAATTTCCTTCTGTCCATCCATTCTTGCACATCGCTTCCTCTATGTGACTCCAGAGGTAGAGGTCCCAGTGCCATGTGCTCAAATAAAGAGACACGTCACAGTTCTGCAACATAGTTGGAGGAGACCAGATGCTAAACGGCAGAAATAATGCTGGAGGCAGCATCATCTGCTGAGAACACTAGATCTCTCCTCTCTCATCCTGGGAGAGCCCCAGGATGTGAGAACAATGAAAGCTGTTCACACTGCTTGGGAGAATCTGCCCAGACCTGACCCCACCAGCAGTGCTCAGCCTATGGTCAGCTTCTGAGCCCCACCACCCTGCTGTCCCCCTCCAGCGCTCATGAGAAGCCACATCCCTGGTCCTGTTCCAGACTTTACTGGCATGAGTTCCCTGTTCCTTTCACATCTGTTAAAACCACAGGCTTGGGGTTTAGGATGGCAAGGAAAGAGAGTAGCCAATCTCTCTGAGGACAGAGGAATAGTCCCCAGAACACTGTCTTTCAGGAAGAGATCTCACCCATAAAAAGAAAGCAAAGAAGGAAAAGAGAAAGGAAGGGAAGAGCACAGGAGAGTCAATGAGAACCCAGGTTCTGAGTCAGACCACGCACCACATTTATATGAACAGCAGTATCTTGGGCATGATACTCAACCCCTCTAAACCTCAGATCCTCCCCTGTAAATAAGGATACGATTGTTCTTACCTGAAGAGTTTTGGAGGATTGAGATAATCTATGTAAACTGCCTTGCACAGTAACTGGCAAGAGTATTTACTCAAAAAATGATACTGGTGGGACTGGCCAGTTAGCTCGGTTGGTTAGAGCCTGGTGCTGAAACCACCAGGGCCCTGGGTTTGATATCTATATCAGCCAGCTGCCTATAAAAGGATAGTGTTCACACACACACACACACACACACACGTGCACACATGTACAAGTACACACACCAAGAAAGCATAATAAAAGGATAGTGTTCACACACACACACACACACACACACACACACACACACACACACGTGCACACATGTACAAGTACACACACCAAGAAAGCATGAAGAACTGCTTGCTGTTGCAATACTCAGGCAGGGACCCTTCATTCTCATCATAGTGGGGAGATCCAAATTTGAACATGCCAAAATTCTGATCCCCATCACATCACTTTTCTACTCACCAGATTGACTTGTCAGGGCATCACGTGGTCCAGAAACTAGACGAGCACAGCAGGGAAGGCAGAGGGCCATGGCTAAGTGCATCTGATGCTTCCTTCATACCATCTGGGAGTCTAAATAAAGTAGGACTTCTTTGGTCTCAGCATCACAAAACATCAGCAATAGAGATGACACACCTGGCAGAAATGGGGGCAGGCGGTAGGGGTGGGCAGGCTCTGATGAGCAAGACCCACAACCCTGTGTCCCACACCCAACCCATTGTATTTTCACAGAGCAGAGGACACAGTGGCCAATTCTTTTCATTCTGCTGTTCTAATTGACAGTACCCAGAGCTGAGCACTAATAATGAAAGTCTGATTGTATTACTCCTCTTAAAGAGCAGAGCTGCATTCCTGGTATAGCTTCTGCCCCCAAGCAGATCAGAAAAGTTAATTTGTGAAGCTCTTTCATGGCGGATGGCATCTGACTCACATTTCTCCTGCTACCAATTAAATAACTTCATTCAAACAGCAAACATGGTAATAGAAATGAATTCAGAGTTTCCACATTCTTTGCCTTACGAGAAAAACAGAGAAAAAAAGGAACAAAACAAAACAGAAACTCGACATTGAATAAATGCAGCAATTTAAATGTATTTTTTAAATCAGAAAAGAAAGTATGAACATAGAAATTGAAAGAGACATTGAAAATGAAAAATCTAAATGTCCCGGCAACTGAACAAATCTAAATTACTGCAACAATACTGCAGGAAATTTGAAAGTGAGAGTGAAAAGGCTTGTATCACCATTTCCCTTCAGCAGGGGGCCATCAACCCCTTTGTTTATACCCCCTGTGTTAGACAAGAATCCCCCCAGAAGAGTTCCAATGACCCTGCTTTAGCCCTGATGGAAAAGTAGCCTCAGGGGAAAGAGCTGGTGTATCCAGAGGCTATGAGAAAGACAGTTTAGGGTAGTGGGTGAGAGTCTGGTGGTCGAGCCAGAGCACTTGAGCAAAGTCCACAACTGTGTGGGAATACGATTGGCTAATACTTACATTCAGCTCACTGTTTGAATGGAACTAACACATTTCTATTCCCACAATACTTGTAGATTAGATCAGGACCACTGACTGCCCTCTCATAGATCCCTGCACTTTTCCCCCATGCCATTTATTTTAGTGTGTAATTTAATATTGATGTGCTTGTTTGGTTAATGTCTTTCTTCTCTAGTGGACTGTAAGCATCACCACTGTGCAGCCCAGGTTTGGTTTTGTTCACCTTCTGAACAAAAGTCTCAGCATCTAGGACAGTGCCTGGCACAGTGAGCATTTCAGGATGTTATTGACAGAAGGGAGGAAAGAGTTGCTCAGGGCTTCACAGTGGAAAAAAATTGCTGAGCAAGGGTTTGTGTCTTAGTGGCTGGCACAAGTTAAGAACTCGATAAATGTTTGATGCCTAAATGAAAAAAAAGGTTGATTCAATAGAAATTTAAATCCAAATATGCCATACTGCTTTGTTTTGTTTTGCTTTGATATTTTTGTCTCCTTTATATAGTTTTATTACTGATTTTTTTTTATTTTATTCTTTATTGTATTAAAACATATAAAC
>NW_007729606.1:70285-80266 GCF_000696425.1 Galeopterus variegatus
TTGATTCAATAGAAATTTAAATCCAAATATGCCATACTGCTTTGTTTTGTTTTGCTTTGATTTTTTTGTCTCCTTTATATAGTTTTATTACTGATTTTTTTTTATTTTATTCTTTATTGTATTAAAACATATAAACATAAGAATTTCCATTTTAAGCATTTTTAAACATGCAATTTTGTGGAACTAATTACATTCACAATTCTGTGTAAGCACTACCTCTATCTATTTTCAAAAGTTTTTGGGGGGCATTAAGGTAACATATACTACAAATCTACAGTCATCAAAACAGAATAGTACTGGGACAAAAATAGACACATAAACCAATAGAACAGAATAGAGAATTCACAAATAAATCCACGCAATTATAGTCAACTGATTTTTGACAAAGGAGCCACGAACACATACTGGGGAAAGGACAGTCTCTTCAATAAATGTTGCGGGGAAATTGGAGAGCCATATGCAGAGAAGTAAGAAACTAAATCCCTATCTCTCATCATATACCAAAATTCACTAAAAATGGATTAAAGACTTAAATAAGACATGAAAATATAAAACTTCTAGAATAATGCACTGTAATATTTTTGCATTAATATGCAGCTGTGATCTAAAGCATGTGTAACCAAAGACAGAAGCTTTGTAAGCCTGGACTGAAGACATGCTGGTGAAAAGAGGGAATTTAAATAAGCCCAAGCAGGTTGAGAAACAACAGCTCACTGAGAGATGTAGGGAATTAAGTCAACACACTGATGTCCTTTGGAGAATGACCAAATAAGGTCTGAAATTCACGTAATATTGTGTGAAGGTCCCTCTTTTCTCCAGGAACAAATTGTTATTAATGAAGGAATTCCAGGAATTCTCCCTTTAGTGGAAAATAATTGAATGTTTCCGGATTGGGAAATAACATCTCTGGTTTAGAGCTCATTAGTTTAGAAATACTTTATTGCCATCGTATGATGTACAGGTCACCATTAACAGATTTTAAAAGTAGGAAATGTGCCTTATTTTGTATTCCAAATAAAGAAAAGCATTGCAGAGAGATTCACTCTAGACACAGGTGGAGCTAGGTAGAACCATGCCTGGAGGTTAATTGAATTTTATATTGGGCCGTCATTTATTTGTTCCCTGGAGAGATAATAAGAAATCATCCTTCAATATTCTTTGGCTATAGGCTACAACAAAAACTTTTGTACTGCCCAGTTACTGAATGAGCAGCACTCACTCTGGGACTTAAAACCACTCAAATTATGAAAGAACCACCCTCTCTTTTCAGAAAGAAAGTGAATGATTGCACGAAATATTGATGTAATGTGTGGACTTTATACTTGAGAAAGAAAAAATAGGTGTAGTCCTTGAGCCCATCTCTGGTCCCTTCCTCAGTCCCTAGGTGTTTAACTTGGGTCAACATGTTCAGCAGGTGGAATTACACATGGGGCGCTTGCCTTGTGGGTTCAGGGATATCATAGTGGAAAAGGCCAACCTGAAGGCTCTGAAACTCCCTCCGCTCCATAAAGATAGTACATGCAAAGGGATATTACGTTATGGGATGGGGTTTGGCATAAATGAATGCCACAATTATCGATCTATGAATACAGGGATGGTGGCGCCTGTCACATTTTTGTTTATTTCACTAGCCTGTACTCTTCAAAAAACAGATGGAATCTGGCCTGTGACTGTACACTACCTTAACCTCAACCAAGTACTAACCCTGTTCACAACTGTCATGTCAGATATGCTATTGTTATTAGAGCAGGTTATTAAAGCCTCAGACCCAGGTGTGTGTGCTTTGATTTGACCAGCAAGTACAATTTCAATCAAACAAGGATCAGAGGCAGCTCATATTCAAATGAAATGGCAACAATATTGGTTTACAGCTTTGTTCCTGGGCTATGCTAACTCTCCAGTCTCTCTCAAGATATATTCCAAAGAAGTGTAGACTGTCTGGACATCCTGAAAAATAACATGCTGGCTCATTATGTTAATGACATTATGCTGACTGGGAAGGACAAGCAACAGGTGGCTAGTTTGCAGAAGATTTTGATAAGACATATGTGTGCCAGAGGGAGGGAGATTCAGGGACCTATCACCAGTAAGTTTTCAGGTGCGCCGTGTTTGGGGAATGCAGGGATTCCTGCTTGTATTAGTCCGTTTTTGTTGCTTATATCAAAATATATGGAACTGGGTAATTTATAAAGAATATGAAATTCATTGCTTACAGTTTCAGAGGCTAGGAAGTCCGAAGTCCAGGGAACATATCTAGTGAGTCTTTTTTGTGGTGTTGAAAGTGACAGCAGAGTATCACATTGTGAAAATGGCAGGACAGAGGTAGACTAACGTCCTCCTTCACTCTCCTTTTAAAGTCCTCAGAACCACACCCATGACCACCACTTTTAATCCATTCACTACAGCATGGTCCTACAATCTAATCACTTCTTCAGGGCCCCACCGTTCAATTACCATAATAGGATTTCCCACCCTCAACAGTTACAGTGGAGATTAAGTTTTGTGGGAACATTCAAATAAGGAACTGCTCTAGATTAAAAGACAAATTGCTACACCTTGCATCCCCTGCCACAAATAAGTAAATACAATACCTTGTAGGACTCTTCAAGTTCTGGAGGTAGCGCACCTTACAGTTAGAAGCACTGCTGAGACACATATATTCCAAGACATCCGTGTCTTGCTTTGGTCAGGAAAGCAGATGCAGGCTGTATTGTAGACATCCCTGTTACTTGATCAATATGATCTGTCAGTCACTATGCTGTTGGAGGTGTCGGTGGCAGGAAAAGATGCATTGTGGAGTTTGTTAACAACCCCAATGAGAAAGCTATAGTTCAAGCCCATGGAGCTCTGCAGCCTGGCCATACCATCTGTGTAGCAGAAATGTTTAGCATTTTGTGAATCAGATCCTGGCATACTGGGCTCCAGTCGAGATGGAACAGAGGTAGACCATGGGACACCAGTTGACTATGAGTCTGAATACATTTGTGGTAAGCTTTGTGTTGTTGGACCTTCTCATTGTAAATTCAGGCAGCACCATAGAATTCATCATCAAATTTAAATGGTACCTCTGAGACTGAACCAGAGCAGAACTAGGAGGCATGAGTAAGCTGCATGAGAAAGTAGCCTAGACATGCGTGTCACCAATTCATCAGCTCACATCCAGATCTTGGCTTTCAGATAGGTGGAATAGGTATGTGAGCCCAACCCAAAAATTGATGGTGGCTGCATTACAGGTATACTCGGGTGGTCTTGAAAGGCAGTCGTGAGGGGAAGTCTTCTTCAAGATTAGAGCTTGAATAAGTGTACCTGGTCATCCTCTTTGTGTGAAAGGAGAGGAAGCCTGAGATGAGAACACACACACACACACACACACACACACACACACGAGGGAGAGAGAGAGAGAGAGAGAGAGAGACTCCTACAGATTCTCGAGTAGTGGCTAATGACCTGGCAGGCTCCTGGGAGAAAAGGATTAAAAGGTCTGAGATAAAAGAGCTCTGGGGAAGAAGCATATGGGTGGACATAAAGAAGTAGGCATAATGCACAAAGCTGTTTTACACATTTAGGTCACTAGACAGCACTAGAAAGATTGAATAAATAACCAACAACCAAGGAAAGAAAAAGATCTTGCCAGTAAACTTGCACCAACTTCAGTCATTATCTACCCCAGAACTGTCATGGTGGACATATCAACATAGTCTTCACGGTGGCAAAGATAGAGGGTATAGAAGTGTCCAATGACATGGATTTCAATTTACCAACTCCATCTATATACTACTGTCTCTGAATACCAAAATCTGCCTGAAACAGAGATCAAAGTTGAGCTCCCAATATGACACTGTCCCAAGGAGATCAGCCATTTTGTTCCAAGCCAATTAAATTGGGTTCCTTTCATCCTGAAAAAATCCAGTGATTCAAGACAAGCATAGATATATATTTATATATAACCCACAGATGGTGTTTTAGTCCATTTTGTGTTGCTATAACAGGATACCTGAGACTGGGTAGTTTATAAAGAAGAGAGGTTTATTTGGCTTATGATTCTGGGACAGCTGTGTCTGGCACGGGCCTCAGGCTGTTTCTACTCATGGTGGAAAGTGGCAGGCAACTGGAAGGTAAAAGCAGATCACATGGCGAGAGGAAGCAAAAGAGAGAGAGAAGGTGCCAGAGTCTTTTTAAGCAATGAGCTCTTGCAGAAACTAATCAAGTGAGAACTCACTCATTAATGCCCCTTCCCCCAGGGAGAGCATTAATCCATTCATGAGGGATCTGCCCCCATGACTCAATCAGTTTCCAACACTGCCACATTGGAGATCAAATTTCCACATGAGTTTTGGAGGGGACAACACATCCAAACTCCATCAGATGGATTTACTTTTTGCTAGGAAAGCCTAATCCAGAACCACTATCTATGAGCTTATAGGTTGCTTCATTCACAAGCATAGAATTCCATACAACATAACATCCAACCACGGACCCATTTCAAAACAAGGAAGTTCAGAAGAGGTTCCGTGAACATGAGATCCACAAGACGTATAAACAATTGCACTGTCCAGAAGGAGACAGCCTTAGAGCATTGGCCTATTTAAAGCACAGCTGAAACACCAGTTTGGGGCAACACTCTGCAAAGATGGATTGCCATTTTTCAAAATATGATACATGAATTAAATCAGAGGCTTCTATATGGAGTTGTGTGTCCATTGGGAAGATTAGATTGGTTCAGAAATCAAGGAGTGAAATAGGAATGGCTCAATTTACCATAACCCCACTGACCCAGAGGGAGAATTTGTGCATCCCATCCCCACCATCCTGAGTCCTGCAGGGTTAGATGTAGGGCGTGGGGAAACTCTTTCCATGGGAAAAGCAAAGTTCCCATTGAACTGCAGGTTACAACTTGCACCTGGGCATTTTGGACCCCTGTGAAGAGATCAACAGACAAGGGGAGTCACCATCAGAGCAGACATAATTGATCCCAATTGAAAGGAAAATATGGAGTTGCTTTTATGCAATGGGGGCAGAGAAGATTATACATAGCACCCAGGTGATCCACTTGGGCACCTCTTGATATCACTTTGCCCATTTATAACTGTGAATGAGCATGAATAGCAACCCCATACTGTGAAGAGTATGATTACCAAGAGCCCACACACATGAGGGATAAAGGTTAGAGTCACAGTATCAGGTCACCCAACAGTACCTACAAAGACAGCTGGTGAAAGTAAAACGAATTTGTATTTTATACTGGAGGAGAAAGAGGGTAAAAATCAATTGGCACTGAGACCAAACGTGGCAATGGAGGCTGCAGTCTGTCCCATATCCTCTCTTCTTAGCCTCCTTCCGTCCAACAGGACACATGGAGTAGCTGCCACTGATCATGTGCAGAAGTAGAACTGTGCAGCCCAACAGGTGGACATTGGTGGCCTTGCACTTTCCCTGCTCACATCTCCTGTTTCAAAGATTATAGCTCCCCACATCCCCCCTCAAAATGTCCCCAAACAATAACTGTATGTGGCAGGGAATACTAGAACCTGGCCACTTATGTCCAACATAGCACTCCTACAGGTACTTTGCTTGATGGCTTATTACTTCTCTGGCTGAGATTTCCTTGGAGTTCCTCATCAGCATGAGTGTGAGTCTTTCTTCCCTCTCCCCTTTTGCTGCTTTATGGTCTAAATGCTCTTCCTGCATATCTCTGCCCTGTATTCCCTTCATCCTTCACAAATGTTTCTCACAATCCACATTTTGAGTGTATAATTCCATCCTGGCATGTGCTAATCAGTGGACCTGAATTGGTACAAATATTTATTAAATGGAAAATACACAAATAAATGAACAGACCAGAGTTTAAATCCTTACTTTGCCACATACTAGTAGTTTTTTCTCTTGCAATTTTTTCTTCTCCTCCCCCCGCCTTCCTCGCCCACATTTTTCTAGTAAAGTCTATGTTTGGGAACCTCTCTTATTCCACTCTCTTATTCATGGGCTTTGAAAGTGGCCATCTCTCCACTCAACCCCCAACCCTAGGTGGTCACAAGACTCAGAGTCCAGGACTGAAAAGTACATCTCCATCCATGTCCTGTTCTCCTGCACTGACCTTTCAGCCAAGTCTCTACCTTGAGTGTTTACTTCTCTGTTTACTGTTTTCTCCTTCACCTGACTCACTTTCTGAAACTGAAAGGTAATCATGAAAAATAAAGATAAAAAAGGAATACTAGAAACCTTTGTTTAGTGTTAAGCTCATTAATGTAGCTTTTCTTATCTTTATGAAACAAATATCTTCTAAAATTGTACTTGTGGTGTATAAGGTCCCAGCCTCTTCTAAATACCTCAGCAGCCTCAAGACTTTGCTGGGTACCAAGCAAGACTCACAGTATGTCATTTAGCTATTTTGAACTATGACAAGACTGGAGAGCTGTCTAGTTGGAAGAGCATCTTCATCTTACAGAAAGGTTTTCCAAAGGACAAAGTGAATTGTCTGGCCTCAGGACTCAAGAGAAATAAACAGGGAATGTGTTTCCAATCGCAGGCCAATCCTGCAGTACGTTCTGGGGCACTTACTTAAGTCTGGGTGCATCTCTCATTCCCAGAGAAAACAAGAGATGCATAGAGAAAATACAGCTTATAGAGGAAGATGGTTAGTTAAAAAAAAAAAAAAGGCTGGGAAGAGGGTAGGCAAAAAGTTTTTCCTATCTGAGGGAGACACAAAAGAAATTAAACAGTGGTACTTTATTTCTGTTGTTTTATCTCAGTGCTACCTTTCAGAGCTGCAGTCATTTCTATTTGGCTTTGGTTGTCAAGACCCTAGCATTTTATTAGGAAGAACAATGTTTCTTTAGCAGATTTCCTGAGGAAGGACCTATATTTCACATGTCCATTAAGGGTACCTAAGGTCTCTGAGCCTCGGTCCTTCCATCTGTCCAATGGGTAATGGTACTACTTATCTCACAGGGTGCCTGTGGGGATCACTGACAGTCTGGTTAGGACACTAAATAGCATATGGTAAGCAATTAAAAAATTACAGTCCTTGATGTATGTGGTGGAGAAAGTGGACGCTAGAGTTAGGTGAGTAGGTGATCTGGTTCATACATGTTGTCTGTTGTCATTAACTATGTGGGTAACATTGGAAGGCCTATATATATATATATAAACATATATATGCATATAATGGTCCTCAAAAAGTGTATGGAAAAATGGGTGTTATGAAAAAACTGTGTATGGATTGCAATTTTCTTGCACTAAAATAAACTGCTAACAAGTATTTAACTGATTATAACATGTACAAACAGGATCTAGCTTGAGGCACTAAGAAGGACAAGACATCAGTTTGAAAAAAGTCCCTATCAGAGCAACATGAATTCTGCTAAAATTACAGCAAGAACAAACATCAAATTTATGGTGAAGCTTGGGTGGAAGAATGGTGAAATTACTGATGCTTTATGAAAAGTACATGGGGACCATGCTCCCAAAGAAATAAGCAGTTTACAAATGGATAACTCATTTTAAGAAGAGAGGGGATGATAGTGAAGACAAGGCTTACAGTGGCAGACCATCCACATCAATTTGCAAGGAAAAGATTAATCTTCTTTGTGCCCTAATTGAAGCAGACTGATGATTAACAGCAGAAATAATAGCTGAAACTACATACATGTCCGCTGGTTCAGCTTACACAATTCTGATTGAAAACTTACAGTTGAGCAAACTTTCTGCTCTGTCAGTGCCAAAACCATTGTGGCCAGATCAGCTGCAGACAAGCGTACAGCTTTCAATCAAAATTTTGAACAAGTTGGTTCAAGATCCTGCAACATTTCTTCAAAGAATTATAACTGGAGATAAAACATGAGCTTACCATAATGAGCCTGAAGACAAAACACAATCAAAGCCATGGCTACCAAGAGGTAGAAGTGTTCTAGTGAAAAGAAAAGTTCATGGGAACAGTGTTTTGGGATGCTCAAGGTATTTTGTTTGTTGACTTTCTGAAGGGCCAAAGAACAATAATATCTTATTATGATAGTGTTTTGTGAAAGCTAGTCGAAGCTTTAGCAGAAAAACTCCCAGAAAAACTTCACCAGACAGTCCTTCTCCACTGCAACAATGTTTCTGCTCATTCCTTTCATCAAACCAGTACAATTTCACAAGAGTTTCCAGGAGACATAATTAGGCATCCACCTTATAGTCCTGATTTGGTTTCTTCTGACTTCTATTTCCTAATCTTAAAAAATCTTTAAAGGGCACACATTTTCTTTCAGTTAATATCGTAAAAAAGATTGTACTGTCATGGCTAAATTTCCAGGACCCTCAGTTCTTTAGGGATGTACCAAATGGCTGGTATCATCATTTACCAAACTGTCATGAACTGGATGGAGCTTATGTTGAGAAATAAAGTTTATGAATTTTTCTTTTCATTTTTTAATTCCATTTTTCCATAAACTTTTTGAAGTACACACACACATACACACACACACACATTCACAACAAGCCTATAGAGAGACAGAGAGGCCTAGAGATAGAAAAAAAGAGACAGAGGCATAGGGAAGGATTGTTGTGAGTATTAAATAATTTATCCCAGTCAAAGCACTTTCATGGGTTCCTACATGTTGTTACTGTTCAATAAAGATTGGATGTTCTGGTCCTTACTATTCTGTAAGAACACAGTCAGGGCTTGAAGTTGGAGACCCAGGGCAGTCTCAGCTGTCAGCAATATTGACCCACAGGTTTTCTCTGTGCAGAAAGGAAAGAGTGAAGGGACAGAGTCAAGCAGTGATTAAAGGTCTGGAGTACTTGCACCTTGTCTTGACCTCGCCACTTGCTGAAAGAGAGACTTTGAGTCAGTTAACAAAGTCTCTGTGGAAGAGAAATCTGTTCTTCTATACAAAGAAAATAGTAATATGACCAACCTCAAAAGGTAGCTGTGAAGATGACAAAAGCCACTTTACCTGGTACACAGTGAATATTCAGTGCATGTTGTGGTGATGAAGATGATGGTAATGGTGAAGAGCCATCGTGCTGTGATGCAGAGCATATGTTCTTGAGCCAGACCAGAGCCTGAACTCTGAGACTCAAATGGTAAATTACTTCTATTTAAGAGATACTATGGACCAAGCCCAGCACTAAGTGTTTTGTGCACATTTTCTCTTTTAAACCACATAGTAGTCTTTGAAGGCAGATATAGTCAATGTTGGTTAACTGGTTAATAGATGAGGAAGTGGAAGCCCAGAACTTAAATAACATGTCCAAATGCACAACACTCATGATGGTTGGGTGGAGATTTGAGCTCAGCCTGTCTGATGTCAAAGCCGGTGCCTGGGGTCACCCAGTCTTCAGACTCTAGAATATCACTGACTGTGATAGTCAGTGCTTTTCAGTTCATCTTATACCCTTAGTGCTAAACACAATGCTTGACAGGTATCTGGGCCCCCCTAAATGTTTTATGTAGAAGGATTCAATTAATGAATAAGTAGATGGGAAAATTACTCATCAAACTGGAAGAAAGTCCCTAGAATCCATTTTCCTAATCTATGTGAGCAGAACTCAGCTTTAAAGAGATTATTGCCTGCTTAGTGTAGACTTGGTGTCTTCATTAACAAGAGCTAATGTTAATGGAAAAACCATTCTGCTTAAACTTGGTCTACTGTGGTCAAGGGATACCAGACAATCCTTTTGGACAATTTAAAAGTTTTCAATTTTGTCACATCAGGAGGGGCTCATGCTTTTATAATTTAAAATTTAAATATAACACGCCGAAAACATCTTTTTATTGGGGGAGAACACAATTATTGATGCATTTATTACTCCTTACACATCATGATTTTGAGATACTTCATGAACTTTCAAAAATGGCTACTAATCAGTTAGGAATTCAGGGCAACAGGAACAATTCTAGATCACTGCTGTTTTGGTAAAAATGATTAACTTTAAAATATAACAACCTAGTGACAGCCATCTGGTTTTGTTAAGTTATTTGTTTGCATTTGTGTGTGTGTG
>NW_007729606.1:81266-84036 GCF_000696425.1 Galeopterus variegatus
GATGGCAATTCCTGTGTGGTCGCGGATTGGAGTATTAAATAATTTATCCCAGTCAAAGCACTTTCATGGGTTCCTACATGTTGTTACTGTTCAATAAAGATTGGATGTTCTGGTCCTTACTATTCTGTAAGAACACAGTCAGGGCTTGAAGTTGGAGACCCAGGGCAGTCTCAGCTGTCAGCAATATTGACCCACAGGTTTTCTCTGTGCAGAAAGGAAAGAGTGAAGGGACAGAGTCAAGCAGTGATTAAAGGTCTGGAGTACTTGCACCTTGTCTTGACCTCGCCACTTGCTGAAAGAGAGACTTTGAGTCAGTTAACAAAGTCTCTGTGGAAGAGAAATCTGTTCTTCTATACAAAGAAAATAGTAATATGACCAACCTCAAAAGGTAGCTGTGAAGATGACAAAAGCCACTTTACCTGGTACACAGTGAATATTCAGTGCATGTTGTGGTGATGAAGATGATGGTAATGGTGAAGAGCCATCGTGCTGTGATGCAGAGCATATGTTCTTGAGCCAGACCAGAGCCTGAACTCTGAGACTCAAATGGTAAATTACTTCTATTTAAGAGATACTATGGACCAAGCCCAGCACTAAGTGTTTTGTGCACATTTTCTCTTTTAAACCACATAGTAGTCTTTGAAGGCAGATATAGTCAATGTTGGTTAACTGGTTAATAGATGAGGAAGTGGAAGCCCAGAACTTAAATAACATGTCCAAATGCACAACACTCATGATGGTTGGGTGGAGATTTGAGCTCAGCCTGTCTGATGTCAAAGCCGGTGCCTGGGGTCACCCAGTCTTCAGACTCTAGAATATCACTGACTGTGATAGTCAGTGCTTTTCAGTTCATCTTATACCCTTAGTGCTAAACACAATGCTTGACAGGTATCTGGGCCCCCCTAAATGTTTTATGTAGAAGGATTCAATTAATGAATAAGTAGATGGGAAAATTACTCATCAAACTGGAAGAAAGTCCCTAGAATCCATTTTCCTAATCTATGTGAGCAGAACTCAGCTTTAAAGAGATTATTGCCTGCTTAGTGTAGACTTGGTGTCTTCATTAACAAGAGCTAATGTTAATGGAAAAACCATTCTGCTTAAACTTGGTCTACTGTGGTCAAGGGATACCAGACAATCCTTTTGGACAATTTAAAAGTTTTCAATTTTGTCACATCAGGAGGGGCTCATGCTTTTATAATTTAAAATTTAAATATAACACGCCGAAAACATCTTTTTATTGGGGGAGAACACAATTATTGATGCATTTATTACTCCTTACACATCATGATTTTGAGATACTTCATGAACTTTCAAAAATGGCTACTAATCAGTTAGGAATTCAGGGCAACAGGAACAATTCTAGATCACTGCTGTTTTGGTAAAAATGATTAACTTTAAAATATAACAACCTAGTGACAACCATCTGGTTTTGTTAAGTTATTTATTTGCATTTGTGTGTGTGTGTGTGTGTGTGTGTGTGCCCAAATGCATTCTGCTCACTCAGATGGTGCAGGTGGGATGGAGGAGGCAATGTAGAGTAGTAGACATTTAGTTTATTTACACAGGACAAGGGATCAAATGGCCAAGTGACACCCCTAAGTTGCCTTTACATATTTTTATTGACCCCCTAAGGCCTTCATTCTTTATTTTCTGTGCAAATCGCTCTGACAGGGGGAGAACACAATTATTGATGCATTTATTACTCCTTACACATCATGATTTTGAGATACTTCATGAACTTTCAAAAATGGCTACTAATCAGTTAGGAATTCAGGGCAACAGGAACAATTCTAGATCACTGCTGTTTTGGTAAAAATGATTAACTTTAAAATATAACAACCTAGTGACAGCCATCTGGTTTTGTTAAGTTATTTGTTTGCATTTGTGTGTGTGTGTGTGTGTGTGTGTGTGTGTGTGTGTGTGCCCAAATGCATTCTGCTCACTCAGATGGTGCAGNGCAGAATGTGTTATTGCTTTCTGGTATTGCAGAAGAGCGAATTAAGGAATAGAAAAAACAGTAAAATGTGTAGGAGCTTAAAATGTCCAGGGATCTGGAAGCCTGGTGAACAAATCCTTTGTTTAAACCTAGGAGATTTGTAAGGAAACAGTGAAAAATGAAAATTAGAGGCCATATTTTGTAATCTTCAAATGTCACATGAAAGGATACTATGGAAAATGTATGGTGTGTGTGTGTGTGTGTGTGTGTCTGTGTGTGTGTGTCTGTGTGTGTTGTGGGAGAGGAAGTAACACGATCCAAACTTTTATTTTAGTAATATTAATCTAACAGCCTGTAAATGTTAAATTACCAAAGCAAAGATTAGCATTTGGAAAGACAAGCAGATGTGCTTATCCTTTTCTCAACTTTACACACATTTTCCTGAATTTTCCCCTTCTGTAGGAAAATTGTCAAGAGAGAACATGTTCAATAAAAGGAAAGAGTATTATGATGATTTGCTGTGATTGGTTGTGGTGTCTCTGAGTTTCTGTCACCTGATTTGTAAAAGCAATGTGACCTTGGCTATTTCCATCTCAAATCCTGATTTTACCCATTGAAAATTCTTCTCCATTCTTCACTGTGATTCTTTACCAGTATTCCTTGGGTGATAAGACCTGTCTGACAGCTCAGAGTCCCCACCAAGATTCAGGAATCCAAAGAACAGAAGGTGTTACCACCTGTGCAGCCTCTGCCCTGGCCAAGCCTGGGACAGCCCCAAAAATGGCCAGACTGTCCTGATTTACAAACACCAACTTCACTTTTGACAAAGGC
>NW_007729606.1:85389-86816 GCF_000696425.1 Galeopterus variegatus
GTGATCTTTTAGCATTTAATGTAATTTACTTATTTATGAGCATTATTATTATTATTATTATCATCATTATCATTATTTATCTTTTCTTAAACGTAAGTTCTGTGAGGGTAGGGGTTTTTAACTATTTTTTTTTCTGTGTTGTGTCCTTAGCACATAGAAGAGTGTTAGTAATACAGTGGACATCTAAAAAAATTGTGGAATGTTAAATAAGGCTGCTCACTCATGGTCATCTAGCTAGTAAGTGGCAAGGCTGAGGCTTAAACCCAGGCAGCCCGGCTCTGCCATCTGTGTTTGTAACCAGCAAGCTAAGCTCACAGTGCTGAATAAAGAGTGTCAGATTTCAAAGATCAAACAGGTAGTGCGTGGTGGGGCTGGCATTGAATCTAGAGCCCATTAGACAAGAATCCACATGTGGATCGCATTACACTCAAGGTCAATGGAAAGGACACTGAGAAGAATGAAGGTTGCTGGCTGTGAGGGAAGGAGAGGGGCTGAAGTTGCTGCTGCCCAGGCTCAGTGCATAGAGGGACTGGGGTGTTTGCAGTAGTTGCCATGGTGAGGTGCCAGTATGACATGTGTTTGAGGAGCTGTGCTCTTCTGGGAGGAGGAAGATGGGCTGAGGGGAAATTGAAAGTCATATCCTTTTCAGTGCTTCTGATGTAGCTAGCTCTCCCTCAAGTTTGTTCCAACATGAAGTTGGTTGATTTTCACCAATACACTGCAAGGAGAAAGTAAGTCATGACTTAGTACTGTCAGAAATCAAAATTTTAATAAATTTAGTACAAAATTCCAATTGGCTTTTACTAGTGCTTCATGAATTGGGCAGCATCCCATCTGTGAAATAGATGCTCCACTGAGCTGGTAGAGCAGTCAATTTTTGTAAGGTAGCTTGAACAAAAATAAGGAAACAGCATTGTATAGAAAAGCAGATTGGTTAACATTAGGTTACATCAGGTGACATTCCTTGTAAGAGTTCAAGGAGAAGGGACTTCCTTATCATGCCAGCTAAAACTGGTCTGTTTGGGGTTTTGGTTTTCATCTTTCTCTTCATTACTCAGAAAGTCAGATTAACAACTTAGTTTCAGTTTGCTGACATGAAACTTCAGCATGAGTGACTCCATTTTGGTTTGGTCTTTTGGGGTCTTGTACAGGTGTTCAGTCTAAATGAAAGGCCTCCCATAAATTTTATTTAATATTATCATGTGGATCAAAGTGAGAAACCACCAATTAAATTCTAACCCATCTAGATGGACAAGTAACACAATGTGCTTTGTTTTAGCTATTTGTTTTTCAGCCAAGTCTTCAACTTACATCAAAGTGACTTCAAAATATCTGGTCAAAGCTCCAAAATAAACAGTTTAATTTTTCTTTCTCTCTCTCTCTCTCTTTTTTTTTTTTTTTTTTTTTTTTTTTTTTTTTGGGGGGGG
>NW_007729606.1:87501-91968 GCF_000696425.1 Galeopterus variegatus
ATCAAAGTGAGAAACCACCAATTAAATTCTAACCCATCTAGATGGACAAGTAACACAATGTGCTTTGTTTTAGCTATTTGTTTTTCAGCCAAGTCTTCAACTTACATCAAAGTGACTTCAAAATATCTGGTCAAAGCTCCAAAATAAACAGTTTAATTTTTCTTTCTCTCTCTCTCTTTTTTTTTTTTTTTGGTGGCAGGCAAGTAGGGGATCAAACCCTGGACATTGGTGTTACCAGCTTTAAGCTCTAACCAACTGAGCTAACCAGCCAGCCTGGAAAAGTAAATTTTCTTGGCGTACAGTTGAGCTAAGCATTCATAATTAACAATAATTTACTCCATGTTATCAAATGGCTAGAAGAGATAAAATGTCCTTTTCACAAAGAAATGACTAAATTTCTTAATGATTAATATGCTAATTACCCTGATTTAATCATCATACATGGTATGCATGTATTGAAATATAACTGCACCCCGCAAATAAGTACAATCAATAAATTTCAATAAAAAACTTTTAAAAAGAAATTCCTAGCTTGTATTATTTTCATTCCAAAAACTCCATTTTAATGAACCAACTAGTGGAAAAGCAGGCAAAAGTCATGGATGTAAACTTTCTAAAGGCAGCATTATCAATGATCATTAAAAATAAAAAAAAATCATTCTCACTGGTAATTAAAATGCAATTTAAAATGAAAATAATATTTCATCTTCAACAAGTTGTCAGTAATGGTGAGGAGAGAGCAATATACTGTCAGCAGCGTAAAGTGATACACATGTTCAGGAGAAACTTGGAATCTTGAAACAGGAGATTTAAAAATGTTCATATTCTTTAATCCAAAGATTTCCTACTATGGGATATTCATTCTAAAGAAAATATCATGATACAAATGTAAAGCATGCAAGGTTATTTGTTATGTCATTGTTTCTATCTTAACCAATAAAATGATGGGAGGCTTATAGAATGGAAATATACTTCCATTAAATATTTATGGAATTGGGTAGATGTTCATGTTATGTTTGAGATTACATATACATCTATATAAAATTTTGGTATTTTAACTTTATTTTAAATTGACAAATAATAATAGTATATATTTATGTAGTATGATGTGATTTTTAATATATATGTATACTTTATGGAATGATTAAATCAATTGCACAGCATCATAACTATAATCAATAATAATGTAATGTATAGGTAATTTTGCTTAATATGTCAATATATGTGTAGAAGGATACTTTTAAGTATACTTTAAAAAATATTTTTAAAATAGTTTAAGTAAATATACCAAAATGGTAACAGTAATCCCTTTCTACTTATAGGGTTTGTTGCAATTTTTTTCCCTGTATTGTATTCCCAAATTTTCTATAATAAATGTATGGTACTTCTTATAGTAGAATCAATAAATATTTTTAAAAATCGGTTTAATTAAATAGTCAAGAGACAGAGAAAGGAGGATGGTCCACATTGCCTAATACACGAACTCTGGAGAAAATTTGATGTGAAATTTGTCCTCAGTGATTACGGGCACTCAGTCAGACTGAAGACTTAAGCTGTTGAGGAGCTGCACCTGAGTTTCTGCAAATGTGATCAGATCCTTGAATTGGAGCATCCAGGGAAAAAGAACTTCATCAGTGATTGAGCATCACNATACCAAAATGGTAACAGTAATCCCTTTCTACTTATAGGGTTTGTTGCAATTTTTTTCCCTGTATTGTATTCCCAAATTTTCTATAATAAATGTATGGTACTTCTTATAGTAGAATCAATAAATATTTTTAAAAATCGGTTTAATTAAATAGTCAAGAGACAGAGAAAGGAGGATGGTCCACATTGCCTAATACACGAACTCTGGAGAAAATTTGATGTGAAATTTGTCCTCAGTGATTACGGGCACTCAGTCAGACTGAAGACTTAAGCTGTTGAGGAGCTGCACCTGAGTTTCTGCAAATGTGATCAGATCCTTGAATTGGAGCATCCAGGGAAAAAGAACTTCATCAGTGATTGAGCATCACAGAGCCTGTGTTCATCAATAAAGCCTTCACCTTCTTCCTGCTGATGAAAAATGAGGAGTGTCACACAAACAGTGTCTAATCTTCATACAAAGAGCATTGATGGGGAAGGATAAGCATGAATGAATATTACAGAAGAGATCCTGCATAAGTGAGATGGTTTGGGGGGGTGCTATTATCAAGCTAAACATGAATGCAGCCAGTGAGATGTTCATGTCACTCCTGGTTCCTGCATTGAAAATATCTCTGACAGTGCATCCTGAATGTATAGAATAAGAGTGAAAACTCAAGCAAACCTGTCCTCATACAGGTGATCATTTTTGCAGATGGCATCATACCTGTGCACGGTGTTAATCTTTGTACATATGAGATGCCAGAAGGTGATCCCATCCAGGTGAGTAGTTCAGAATTAGGTGGAAGGTTTCCAGCATAAAGCCTCACATAAGAAGGACAAACCAAAAGACGCATGCAAGCCAGGAGCCACAGGAGAAAAAACGCTTAAAGTATATTGAACATTTATGGTGTGTGTAGGGCTATGTTTTCCTTTCATCAACAGTGGCCTCCTCCATCAGATTAGGATGGCAATTCCTGTGTGGCCCATGGACTCCCCAGGGTCTGCCCCTCCTCTTTCCAGCTCTGCCTTGGCCCACCCTTGACCCTAATCCTTGTTCTCAAGCCTCTGAATCTCTCACAGTCTTGTGAATGGGCCTCGTGTCCTCTGGCTCAGAAGCTCTTTCTGGCTGACTTGCTCTACTGTCTGGCTAACTCTCTCACCCACACCTCATCTACAACTCAGAAACCCCTGTCTTATGGATTCCTTCCTTGTCCCTTGGTCCAGCTCTCCTTTGTTCCCACTGAGAAAAAGGAAAGCAACAGATGGGAGCTGGCCTGGCACTCACAGCCGGACCTCAGCATTCTCATGTGGAACATAAATAATTTCCCAGAGCACCAACATCAGACAAGACCACTGTGTGAATCTGACAGATGAGGACGATAACTCCACCACTTTGTTATCAAGTCTGAATGCAGACAAAATGCAAAGATATCGAACAACCCACAAAAATGGCCACAACTCCCATTTTCCTGGACAGCGTGAGTGAGTACAATTTTTCCACCCAATTATAGACTTAATTTGATCTGTTCTTTCTGCCTCCTTGATAAAAATTATGAAGAGGTTGTTCCAATTTCAGAATTAGCCCTGCTTTCAGAAAGCATCCTATTCAAAGTCCCATTTCATGGAACCTGCCCCCAAATCACCTAAAAAAGCCCAAATCCTGTGATAAGACATTTCTAACACAGTCTCCTTGAGATACCTAATGGTCCCTATGGTATCCAGCCTCTCTTGGGTCAACAAGGCAATAATCCCAACTTTGTTAAGCTACATATGTGCACTCGTGTGTCTTTGATTGAAGGACAGTAACACCATTCTCACTGCACAGGGCCCCCTTCTATGTCTGTGACACCCCCTTAGCAATCAGCAACTGGCTTCCACTAGATGTGCACCTCCATGTGAGCAGGGAATGAGTTGGTGTCACTCACAGATTCTCACCCAATGCCTAGCCAGTTCAAGAGGCTCAATAAATACCTATTGAATTAATAATTTTCATTTAAATCACACAACCACCCAATGCAGCAGGTACTATTCACATCCGAGATTCTCACCCAATGCCTAGCCAGTTCAAGAGGCTCAATAAATACCTATTGAATTAATAATATTCATTTAAATCACACAACCACCCAATGCAGCAGGTACTATTCACATCCACATTTGATAGATGAGAAAATTGGCTTCGGTGAGATAAAGTACCTGCCCAAGCCTGTGTAGCTTATAAGGGGCTGGGAGTCCAACCCAGCCCTCAGTCTTCCCTACTCCAGAACCTGCATTCTTTATAACCAGACAACTTTCTTTTCAATACAAATTGTCCAAACCTGCCCGATTCTCTGATTCATGTTGGGCACTTGTTAAAGGTACCTATTGCTGGGCATCACCCTGGACTTAATAAATCAGACTCTCTCTGTGAGAAGCCTGGAATCTGTATATTTAAGAATATACAGATGAAGAGATCATTTGTTATTTTTTTTTTGATCAAGCATATTTGGAATGCTTTATTTAGATAGTACAACATGTGAAGAGTTAAGATGTTTGCCAGATTAATTTCATCAGGCTTTTTGAAGATAAAAACTAATCAGCCATCTCCTCAGTGTGGATTAACCTTTTATTAAAGATAATCTTCCTATTTTTTCTGCTTCTACCTAATTCTCCCATAAAAATTATAAACAAACAAAAGTAAGTACTACTTATCATGCATCACTCATTCAGGGCTATAGGCAGAATGTCAAAGAGGTGAGGAGGAAGATAAAATTCTGGCCAACGTGAAGATTTTCCTGCTCTGAGATGCAAGACAGTGGTACATGCAATTGGTTCAGATCTGTTCACATCTCAAGGGCTGCATTT
>NW_007729606.1:93350-94933 GCF_000696425.1 Galeopterus variegatus
CATAAGAGTGATAGAAGATATCTGACATAAGAGTGATCCGTACACTTAAAAAAAACACAACAGTAGAGGCTTTTACAGACCAGTGTGGCATAGAATGAATGAACTCGGGAAATGCTGAGATGGAGTGAGAGAACTGGTGGCCACGAGGGACCTCTCAGAATGGAACACAAGATGATGCAGCAGCCACCTGCTGGAACTGGCTGCCTAATACAAGGCAGGATAGAGGATGCTTCTGCAGAAGGCTGCATGGTCAGAAGATATTATGTGGGCTTGATACTACACAGCTACTTCAAACTTAGATACAACTCTGGAGAGGAGCAGTGGCAACCCCAAATCCTAATGGCAACAGTAATTGCAAGTAGCAGACACACTTGTAAATGTTCTGTTTTGACTCATGTACTCATCATATCCACTCCAGGGTGTCTACATTATTACTTTCCCCATACACACAAAAGTTAAGGAATTTCTCATGCACCAACAAATTGTGCAGGGTTACTATTCCAAAGAGATGAGAAGAGGTTAGACAAAGAAATTAAGAAGAATTATTTTTAAAAGGCAAGATAAAATTATATTTTTTCTCTAAATTTGTGGCTGGAGATGTGTACCTTCCACACACAGGTGATTTTTTCTAGTGTGATGATTAATTTTAGGTGTCAACTTGATTAGAATAAGGAATACCTAGAAACCTGGTGAAGTAATCTATTTGGGTGTGTCTTTGAAGGTTTTTCCAGAAGAGATTAGCACAAGATCCCAAGTGGAATGGGTGGGAAAGATTCACCCTCAATATGGGCAGACACCATTCAATCCACTGGGGGCCCAGAGAGAACAAAAATGGAGAAAAAACCAAATCTCTAATGGCATTCTGGCTGGAGTTGGGATACTCTCTTATCTCCTGTCTGTGGACATCTGAACTCGAGACTCTTCAGCCTTCGGGTTCCAGGACTTACACCAGCCACACCCCCAGCTCTCCGGCCTTTGGCCTCAGACTGAGAAACAAACCATCAGCTTCACTGGTTCTGAGGCTTCCGGACTTGGACTGAGCCACACCACCAGCAGTTTGCAGATGGTCTATCATGGAATTCCTCAGCCTTCACAATGAGTCAATTCCCCTAATAAATCCCATCTCTGTGTCTATATACATGTCCTATTGTTTTTGTCTCTCTGGGGATCCCTGACCAATACATCTAGTCCTGGTTGTTGCTGGAGGAATATCTGGTAAGGTACTGTTATGTGTGAGTTTTTGCCTGTGGGTAGTCAGCATTCTGCCTGATCTTATAAATACATCCTAATGGTATGTGAGCAGTTTGGTGTCTGAAGGAAAGTAAAGTCTGTCCCAAGGGATAAAAGATGCTCAGCAGAGAATTGCTTAGCATTTGGTCACCAGACTCCTGTGACATAATCCCTCTGCTGATGAACATAGGAGAAACAATCTCTGAAAGTCTTCATCTTTAACTGAGGTAAAAACTTGGGCCATTCAAGGAGAAGTGCCTTGAAGCAGAGATTTTAAAATCTTACCTTGAAATATTTCTTTTTTTTTTTAATTTTTATTTTGTCAATATACAATGTAGTTGATTATTATGTCC
>NW_007729606.1:95862-137352 GCF_000696425.1 Galeopterus variegatus
AGAGAGAGTGTGTGTGTATGTTCAAGGTGTCCCTGATTAAAGGAATGCTATGAAAATTTTTTAAAAATTCTTTATTAAGTAGCTTTGAATTAGTTCAAAGGCCAGGGATGGGGTAGACAGGACCTCACAAAATTATCATAGACTGTAGTCAATCCAAATGTTTAGGAATCATGCACTGCGTAATCAAATTTGCTATAATGACACCAAAAAAAAGTTTTATAGTAAAAGAACCTCGATATAGCACACTTGAGGTGTTTCTTATGCATGGGAAGATTGATTCCTTATTAGCAACATAGGTCAGTTACAGGATCAAGTAACATCCAAAGTGTTGACAAATTTTGTGACAGAAGAGTCATCTCAACTCCTGTTTCTCCTCTTCTTTAGATATTTCACATTCGTTAGTGATGATGACTTTGGTTTTTATTTTCTGTTCCATGTTTCAGGTTATCACACAAAGAAAATGCAGAGCTAATTAATGAATCATTTTCTTTCAGCTGAGGAAGATAAACAGCTGTATGAATGAGGGCACTCTTACCTTCAAGTCACATCACTCCCACTCACAGAGACTTAGGTCAGTGGCACTCAAATTGAGTGCATTAAAAAATCACCCTGGGTATGTTTTAGGAATCCTGATGCTCCTCAGGTGGTCCCAATATGCAGGAAATTTTAGAATTTGCAATGTAAACTAGTGGTTCTCCAACTTCAAAGTATTTACCGATCACTGGGGATTCTTGCTAAAATGCAGATTCTGATTCAGGAGGTGTATGGTGGGGATTAACACTGTGTTTTTCTAGCAACTTCACACGTGACCTTGAAGCTTCTAGTCTCTGGAAAGCACCCTGGGAATCAGGGCTCCAGAAGATTTCCTTAGACCTCATAAGCCAGGATTGTATCATTGTTCACCTCTGGTCATAAGGGAATCTGGGAAAGCATTTAGCAAAAAGGAATGGGATGGTGAGGGCTGCATCAGACCAAACGTGACTCAGTTTCTGAGGCTGGGCACATTACCCTCTCAACAAAAACAGGGCCCTTTTAGCCATAAAGAAAAAATAGCAGCTTTCAGGAAGAAAATAGTGTCTGCCAAGGCAGGTGTTCCAGAGAAGTTAGTGTAGCAAAAATGATGGAGTTTCTGAGCAGGTTTCATCTCACATGCAGGCTTTTCTTTGCTTTTGTACTCTTAGTAGTCAATATTTGAGTTTCAGTTGGCATTCTTTAAACGTTGAGAATTTTTAAAGACTTTCTAACATACAGATAAATTTTTTTATGGTTCCTTTTTTTNCGTTGAGAATTTTTAAAGACTTTCTAACATACAGATAAATTTTTTTATGGTTCCTTTTTTTTATTATTGAAATGTAACTTATTAGATGCATTTGTGGGGTACAGAGTTGAATATCAATGCCTGTGTACATATGTAATGTCCACATCAGAATAATTAGCATATTTATCATAACGAAATATAATCATTCTTTGTGCCCATTAACCAATTTCTCACTAACTTGCTTCCCCCTCCCCCTTTCCCATGTCTAGTCAGCACAGTTCTGTTCTCTCCTTCTGAAAGTTCAACATATTATTGTGATTGATTTTCTTTTTCTTTTTTTTTTTTTGACTACGACGAACCCACACAGTGTCCCAATTCTGTAACTTGTTCTTCTTCATCTGGTAGGTCTTCTCTCATCCATGCTGACTTCATTGTCGGGCTCCACATGGAAGCAAGACACAGCCTGGGAGCACTCCATCTTCTTGGGCTCAAGTTCTGTTAAAATATGTTTTCCTTCTCAACAACAGCAACAACAACAACAACAACAAAAATATATTATTACTCATTAGACCGATACCTATTCCTGAAGTATTGTGGCCAAAGGAATGAGATGCTTTGACTGTCTTATTGCAAGGTACATATATACTTCTAGGGAAAAATGGAGGGCATTTTCTGAAAAAATAAAGTGTAATTACCTTTTTGTTGTTGTTGTTAATGAGTGATAAAGAAAAAAATATCTACTAAAGATATTACCTAAATCTAGAATACTAGAACAGACATGAGTGAAGTTGGCTCATCTGGGAATTAATTGCAGTACAGGGATAGCAATTAAGTCACTCTTATTATGCCACGACCGCTCCATCTTCCTTCACCACTGCAGACGTTACTGGTCAGTCTTGGCACTTTTCCTTCTAAGTTAAGATACACATTCAGAAAAATCTCAGCACAGCTCTGGGCAGAAAGAGCATTGTTTTGGACTTAATATATGAATGGAGGAGTAACAGGTATCCCTTATGGAAAGGGTATTGACTTTGGAGTTAAACAGTCGTGAATTCAAGTACCAACTGCACCTTACTTACAATCCAGAGAAATATCAGCAAGGAACATAACTCGTATAAGTTTCTTTTTTCTTTCATTTAGAAAATGGGGAAAATAAAATCTATCTCTAAAGATTAAGTGAATATAAATAGCCTAATTTAAATTCATGCTTTGCTAAATACATGTTATTTTCCCTTTCCCTTTCCATACTTGGAGGAGCCAATATGTTCCAGGATACTAAAAAGCCTTTCTCAATCCATGATTTAAAAAATACTGCCCAATTCACAACAAAATATCAGAAGGTTTCACTGGCTGGGAAACACTAACAATGCGATTTGTGATGCCAAGTTTCTGCTTTTAGAGGAGGTGTCAGCTTGCATAGTGCTGCCTGGCTTAGGACCAGCTGTGTTCCTGGGACACTTACAGCAAATCAATAGCTCCTTGATGAGTTTTTCCTTTAGAACCCATTTGCACTCTCATTTTTTTTAATACCTCTGAAGACACATGATCAATCAAACATGAGCAATTGCCGTAGCCTGAACTGGGTATTTGTTTCTTATACATCAAAAGGTGAGAGGAAGCATTTCAATTCCAAGTTACTTTTCATAGCATGCTCAGTGGGAAGGTGCCCTTGCCTTTGAGCTTCAATGTAGCCTACGCTAGAATTTGGTAACAATGTTTCAGGTTTAATAAAGATGTGAAATGGCATTTCCCTGACTCATCCAACTTTTAGTTAAGAGATATTTTTGAGTATCAATTCTTTTGTCAGGTCCTTCATTATGTGTTAGGGGATGAACATGAGAAAGCCGGTTCCTGCCCCCTTGTGGAATTTGCTATCAAGTAGAAGAGGCAGACATTAAACAACTCATTTCAAAATCAATCCTTTAATTACATTTAAGACAATACTTATTGAGTAGAAGTGCATGACACTGTTTAAACTGGAGACAGTACTTTTAATGTGTATTTGCAATTTTAATGAGAATTTTAAATTTTTTAAAACAAAATAATATTGTTAAAATGTGTATTTTTATTATAATAATGGAAAAAGCTGCAATTTGGAAAATATTTTGTCCTAAAATAACAGAAATCCCCAATAATAATTTAAATTAACACCTGTAGAGGTAGGTGGCACTACAGTCCTTTGGCAGTGCGTATAATATCAGGCCCTGCAGTCACCACGTTACCAGTCCTCAGCTTTTACTCATTATTGGAGATGGCTGTGCAGCTCCAGGTATTACGTTCTTACATGAGACCATCCAGAGCAGGAAGAGACTGAGCAGGCGGAAAAGGGAACTTTTTCCCATGTGTTCTCTTATTCAGAGTAGTTATTTCCCAGACATCCCAACAAATATCTCATGTATGTCATAGGCGCAAATTATTCAACAGACTCATTCCAAGACCAAGCAGAGGAAAAGAGTACCAACCTCCATGGCTGGCTTAGACCTGGTATGGCTTACCTTTTCAACTTTGCAGTGACCTACTCTCAAGGGCATATGTCTGTTGAGTTGGTTTGTGAATTAAATTGGGGCACTGTTTTCAGAAGAAGCCAGTAGTATGACCCTTTTCATAAAGTTGAGACACATAAGCTGGAATAGGTTACCAGTACCACCACCAAGTAAAGAAATACAAGATTCATTTCTTGCTTAAGAAATACAAGATCCATCAGTTAAAGTTACAGAATTTCTCTCAGTTTTCCCCATGCCAAGTTGTTCAAGAATCCATGGGAGTTAATCTATAGCTCAAAAGGGATCAGTCTTCTTTCAAATGTCAACTACAAAAGGAACTGAAGTCCAGTGCACTGACTACTGTCATTGCCCCACACTGCCGCATGGTGGCACTGTTGAAGAGTGGTCCTGTGCAGATCTGTTGGCTGTAATTGTTTGCTGCTTAGATCCCTATGTTCAGGCCACAGGCGGGTGCCAGCTTACTGTTCGTTTTGGTTCATGTACACTTTTAGCCACTTTCTCAAAATCACCACCTCTGTTTTATGAATATTCCCAGAATCGGTTACATATTATTTTGAAATCAGATGACATTTAGCTGACCCAGGTTGTTAGCCCTTGCTCTTCTATGAGTTGACTTTATTTCAGGAAAATGCACCTCAAGGCAGAGGAAATGGGGCATCCACTTCTACCCTACCAGGAGATCCTAGATTCCTCATAAAAATTGAGCCTTTACTTTTCAGAACTAATTTGTATATCAAAAAGGGTGATGCAGGGCTGGCCCGGTGGCGCACTGGAGAGTGTGCCGCTTGGGAGCGCGGCGGCGCTCCCACCGAGGGTTTGGATCCCATGTGGAGACCGGTTCCCGCTCACTGGCTGAGCGCGGTGCGGGCGCAACACCGAGGGTTGCGATCCCGTTGCCAGTCCCCAGTATGGGCGCGACACCGAGGGTTGCGATCCTGTTACCAGTCAGTAAAAAAAGAAAAAAAAAGGAAAAAAATAAAAGGGGGTGATGCAGTTTTTGCTAAGTCATGGGAGTATAAACTAAAGGAGAGGGGGAGCTTTGTCTGTCCTCTGTATCTTCATTTACTGGCCAGACTAGGAGTTTAATCTTTTAAGGAAGTGAATGAGTGTGTGAGTGAAGCTACTAAATATAATTATTATATAGAAAGTTTAAGAAACTAGACATTTACAGAATTAAGAGGGAGGGTTCAAGAGACTCTTCCCTAATGAAAATTTTTGCTAAGTTATTATTTCCATTCCTGGAATAAGATAAGACAGGTAGAATGTTAAATACACTGTCAATGATAACTCCTTATAATCTCAGTCTTAAGAGGCATCCTGGAACACACTATAAAAAAGCCTCTTAAGAGACGCCACCTGCCCCTATCAAAGAAGAAGAAGACGATGACAAACGTTCATATTCTCAAACACGAAATTTGAAAACATCTCAGCCTGAAGCATTGTCATGTGGATTGGCTCACTACTATAACAATGTTACTTTTGTGCCTTCTGTGCGTTTGTCTAAAACATTCTTGACAATGGTCTTGACTCCTTGGAGCCTCTGTTTCCAAAATTAAATAAAAATTATTATCTAATTTACCTGCCTGCACCTAGGTAGAAACTGCACTAGAGAAAGTCATGCAAAAGAACACGTTAACATCATATTAAACCAACAGTTCCTCAACAGGACAAAGAAATCTTGCCAGGTTTTTCTTCTCTCCAACTCACAGAAAATGTTTTTCCAAACCTGACTCTATTTTCCTCTGTCCCCATCTCCCTTCTTATTCTCCATGGATGAGTGTGCTTCCTACATCACAGGTAATTAAAAGTTTCAAAACACTCTCCCCACTTCCTTTTACTGAAAGTGAAGTTCTACTTACATATGTTCCCGTATTTCATCCCTCCTGTTAAAACAAAGAGAATATCCTTCCTTCTAGAGTCAATCCCTTCACCTGTCGACTGGTTCCCATCCCACACATCCTCTCTAGAGCCTTGTACTAAGACTCACCTCTTTTTCTCCTGTACGATCAACTTTTTGACTACATCTTTTTCCACCTACCTATCGCCATGTTTAGGTCTCTCTATCCAAACTAACAAGCAAAACAAACTTTCTACAACTCCATATTTCCCTTCAATCTACTTCTTTTTCTCAACTGCCCTTCAAAGTAAAACTTTTAAAAATGATTACTTTAACAATCTTCTACATTTCCTGACTTGGTAAATAGTTTTCAACCTCTCACACTCTTACGCCTCAGTTTCTTTCTCTCTCATTCAGAGACCTCTTCTTAGTGCCTGTCATGTTTCTAAATCTACGAGATACATTTTCAAAGCATTTGCTCCAATTTACCTCCTCTGGAAACAAGTCTCTTCCATTGTCTTTCTTGAATTCCACCCTCTCCTGATTGTTCTACGTCCTCTGGGTTTAGGGCATCCAAGTCTCTGTTGCAGGCTTTGCTTTCCGGTACTAAGCAATGAAAGGTTGAAATTTCTGCTCTGTGTTAGCCCCAGATCCCCTTTTCTTGCTATATTTTATCTGTAGATAATGTCATCCCACAGTTTGTATTATTTCCCTGTGTTACATCTTCTTTGTAGTTTATAATTCCTTTTTCTCAGCAAAATTTTCTTGCTTTGTAAATAAAAAATCATTAGCATGATTAATAAGTATTTTTCAAAAAATATTTTTTTAATTTACTTTTGGACAAAATTCTTCCTCATAATTTATTCACTAGGCTACAGATTGCCACTATTCAAAACATAGTAATTTTTTACTTTTGTTACATTTTTAAAGGCCCTCTCTTCCCAAGATTTTATATATATATGCAACCATGTTTTCCTACTATTTTGATGTTAACATTGATGATGATGTGTGTAACTAATATTTACTTATCTCTCCATTTGTGCTAAATATAGTGGCCCACTTAGTTCTCAGAAAATTTTCAGTTACTTAGTAGAGGTTATTATCATCACTTTCTAGGAAACAAAACCTAGCTAAACTAAAGCTTAGAAAGTTCAAGGACTTTGCTCAAGTTTATATCATCAAGCAAACTGTGAGTCAGAAATCAGAGCTGTTAGACTCCAAAGGCTGGGTTGACAATCTGCAGTATACTCCCTAGTCGTTTGTCTAGTCATTTTTCAAAAGATAGAATATGATGCCTGAATGAAGCGGCTCTCTCTCTCTGCATTGTGTTGGCTAAAGATCATTTCCCATTTCACTCTCAGCAAAAAAAAGAGCCTCTCTCCAATGAGCATTCACAATGACACCTGCTCCTGAATGAGCTGTGGGACACGAGGCATGTGAGAAAACTATAGGTGGGTGAAGAAAAAGCGTGCGGCCTCATATCTTCTTTCTCTTGTGCACCCAGAGTAGTTTGGGAAAAACTAGATTAAATTAACAAACAGAAACTGTTACCTTCTACATGTAGACCAGCTCTCCAGGTAGAAGAGAAAGGGATTTGTGACAAAGACCTGACCAGGAATGGATACTTTGCAAAGAAGCAGTGTACCAAGTGACATGAGAACGTAAGTAAAATTTGGCAGCATGTGGATTCAACAAGGCATAGAATGCTAAATACTATTTTGGGGGTACACAATACTTTAGTCTTACTGTTATGGGTTGAATTGAGTCTCCATAAAAGATGTTGAGGTTCTGACCATGAGTACCTGTGAGTGTGACCTTATCTGGAAATCGGATCTCTGCAAATGGTAAGTTAAAATGAGGCTATTAGGGTGGACTCTAATCCATCATGACCGATGTCCTTATGAGAAGGAGAAATTTGGAAACAGACATGCATGTAGGGAGAATGTCATGTGAACACGAGACAGAGATATGGGTGATGCATCTACAAGACAAAGGACGACAGGACCACTAGCAAACTATCAAAAGCTGGGAAAAAGGCATGGAACAGATTCTCTCTCACAGCATTCAGAAGGAACCAACTCTTGGGCTTCTAGCTACCAGAACTGTGAGACTATACACTTATGTGGTTTAGGCCACGCTGTGTGTGTCTTAGCAGGCATTTCTAGCTCCCCTAGCAAACTGATACAGCTAGAAAACCAAACTGTTACAGCAGTGCTAGCAAATAAATACCCCCTTTTTTCCCATTTGGGAATCCCTCACCTTAAGACTATTTGTGTCTTTGCCTGTTGCTCTATCATATGAAGCTGTCATAAGCTGGCTTCCCCACCTTCCGTACAGCAAGTGTGTATGACCTCAGCCTCACCAAGAGAAGAACCCAGGCTGGCTTGTGTTTCAGGAGATGTTAAAGCAGCCAAGTATTATGAGAATGTGACAGTTAATTCAAGGTGTCAACTTGATTTGGTCAAGGGATACCCAGATAGCTGGTAAAGCATTATTTCTGGGTATGACTATGAGGGCGTTTCTGGAATAGACTGACACTTGAATAAGTGGACTGAGTAAGGAAGATCCACCTTCATCCAATATAGGCAGACACTATCCAACCAGCTGAGGGCCAGAATAGAATAAAAAGGTAAAGGGAAGGTGAACTCTCTCTCTCTCCTGGAGCTGGGACACTCATCTTTCCCTGCTCTTGTACATCAGAATTCCAACTTTTCCAGCCTTCAGACTCCTGGACTGGGACTCTCACCAGCATCCTACCAGGTTCTCAGGTTTTAGAACTTGGGCTGAACCTCATCACCAGCTTTCCTGGCTCTCCAGCTTTCAGATGGCATGTAATGAGACTTCTCAATTCCTCAGCCTCCATCACTGGGTAAACCAATTCCCATAATAAATCCCCACTTATCTATCCATACATCTACCCATTCATCTATCCATCTATCTGTCTGTCTGTATGTCTCCTAATGGTTCTGTTTCTCTGGAAAGCCTTAACAATATAGAAGGGGATAATTTTCTGACAAGGAAAGTGCCCTTGTCAAAGCTCATATCCATTTTCCTGGTGTATCAGCAGGAGTGGTTTTAGCAGCAGCACCCTTATTCCTCTGTTAATGGTTTCTGCCGTACAAGATACAGAATCTTCCCCCAATGCCAGCCTTTCCGGTGCCTTTACAGAACCAGTACTTTAGCATCACTTGGGGCATTTTTCTTTCTTGGATATCCTCCAGGCCTTTCCTTGTTGCCCTCTTGCAATTGGATAAGCTACCCGATTCACATGAATGCATCTTTATTCTTTGTAAAACAGCCAGAGGTGTTTTCTGTTGTTTGTAACTCAGAAGCCTGGTTGAATCAAGTAAAATTTAGAAAAACTTCGGATTTCTTCTGTGGAGAGCAAGTCTATATTTCTGAAGCCATACAGAGTCCAATATGATAGGGCCGGGTCTCTATCCCTGTTGTGGTGGAACAGGATCCCACTACACCTTGACTTGCATCTCAAATTGTCATGCAGTTCCCAACACCCTGCCCCATCAGCAGGAAAATGCGGTACAATTGCAGATTTGAGAGAGAAAACAAAAAGATTGCTAGAATAGAATAGGACAGAGTAGAAAAGAATAGAATAGAATAGGTTAGCCTGAATTCTGCTTAATCATATACAAGTCATATGATAATTTTAGGAATCTCACTTTCTCTATCTACGGACAGAATCCGCAAACTACAGCCTGTGTGTGTAATCCAGAGCATCACCCCGTTTTGTAAATGACAGTTTATTACAACACACCCATGGACATTTCTTTACATGTTGTATATGGATGCTTTTGCAATACAACAGCAGAGTTGAATAATTGAGACACAGACTGTATGGCCTGAAACCCTGAAAATATTTACTATCTGTTCCTTTACACCAGGTGTGATTGCCCCTTTTTATAGAATGGGGATCACTAAAACCTGCTGATGGGTGTCTTGTGAGGATCTTCCTTTCACTCCTCCAACTGTTGGACAAAAGTTCTTGCCTTTCCTAGAATATGGAAACATCTTTCTCAATTCTATCTCTTTGCACCTTGCTCTTTCTTCTATCTGGAATATTATTCTCCCATCTTTCCTTGTTCAGTTCCTCCTTCACCTTCGCAATACAGCTAAGGATGTTTCCTTGTCAGGTAATCGTTTCTATATTTTTGTCAGACTTTTATGCCTCTTCTCTGAGGTCTGTAGCACCCTGTCCTTGCCTCTATTACCAAGTATAATTTTTTGAGCAACTAATATGAAAACACCCAGCAAAAGCTCACTGTCTGCTTTTTTTCCCTTCCTTGCATGTATCCCAGCCAAAATCCTGGGTTGCATGTATGGGCTTAGGCTGCAAATAAACCCTGGAAATTGTGGCAGTGGCCATAAATACAGACAAAAATGTAAACTGCCCATATTTTCTAGGCAGATCCACTCACAATTTCTAGAGCTTTATTAACAACCATAGTATCCAAAGTGAGGAGTGAAAATTAATGATGGTAAAATCTATTGTAACAGAATACAACCCTTGTGGTTTTTTTTCTTAATAAGACCTCCTACAACCTAGACCCATAGAATTCTCTGGGGATTCATGCTCTATGATGATCACAGACACACTTTATTTCCCACCTGTTATCTCTCTGTCTGTCTGTCTCTCTCTCTCTTTCTCTTTTGCAAGTGAGGCAATTTTCTTGTGGTGATTAGACGAAATTAAAATGTAGGGTGTAGTGAAAGCATCACAGATACAAACAAGGCTTTTGCTGGCAAGTCAATAAATATGCAAGCCTTGATGTTGCTTATCTGATGGGATTCTCCTCTTCCTGATGATCTCATGGGAAGGAATCACGTTAATGAGAGATGGAGCCGAAGAGGAGGAAATTAAATGGAATAAGCCACAAGTTGTGCAGAGTGTATACAACAAACAGTCTTAAATGTCAACTGGGCCTAACAGCTGGAACATCAGCAGAACTTCTGGTTGCATTTGACTGGCTGGAGTCCAGGGCCTAGGTCTGAATTCGCATAACAATATCCAATTTTCTAGGTTCATTTATGAATCCGAATGCCAATGAGAAACCCAAGCAAAAGCTCACATCCATTTTTCCTCTAGTTCATATTCATATTCCTAAGCCCTGTAAATATGCAATGTTCACTTGGGCTTAAGTCTGCATCATAGAGGTTAAAAATAGAGAATTTTTTCCCCAAATAGCAATAGTTTTTTTGTCTACGATCTCTGCATGGACAAGATTGTTTTGTAATCTCTCATTAAGCAGCAGTGAAATAAAAACACACAATTAGGACTAATTTTAATTATAAGCTGCCCTCCCAGAAGGAACTTAAATTACAGTTAAAACATAGACAATGAAATAAAACCCAAGGAAATACCAAGAAGCAAAGAGAAAACTCAAACAAAAGGTCCTTGTGCAGAGAAGAGGTTGCAGATAATTAGCGACAAAGTTGGAGAGTAAACTACTTGGCTTTGCTTCTAAGAAGCTAATGTTTATTTTTTAAATGTAAGTCTGATTTTTTTAAAGATCAATAAATCATATTAATGGGGAAATATTAAAATAATGTATTATGTTTAAATATCAAAATGCAATTAGCTCCATGCCATTGAAGAGTGTATGATAGAAGCATTTACATTCAGAAATGAATCTTCCAAATTGGCTATTGAAAAGCTTCACTATCTTAACAGAACTTCATTAGTTTTAACTTTATAAAATAGGGAAAATTACAAGATTGTAAAAAAAAATGTAGGCAAAGGAATGCAACATTTGCATATAGATAGAAAAGAACTCGGATCCAGATTACCACTGAAAAAATAACAATTCGCAATATTTTCATAAAATTTTCAGTAAATTAGCATTTAGAAACATCTTTGTCATGTTATTTAGCAATATAGATTGATTCTTTTTAACTTTCCATGTCAACAATATAAATAAAATATGTCTTTTTCAGGGAAATAGCTACATGATGTGGTTGTGCCCATGAGAACTTCTGTGGTTTACCAACTTTTAGACAAACTGGGACAGACTTTTTTCACTTTATCTCACTTCTTTTTATTCAAATTCATAGATACCTATTTTCATCTCTATCAAAACCTAAACATAAAAGAATAGACTACAATTGGCCTACATAATTATCTTCATAAGGTCTTAGTCCATTCGGGATGCTATAACAAAATACCATAAGTGGAGTAGCTTAAACAACAGAAATTTGTTTCTTACAACTCTGAAGCCTGGCAAGTTCAAGATTAAGAAGCCAGCAGATTCTGCGTCAGGTGAAGGCCTGCTTTCTGGTTTATAGAGGTGCCTTCTCAGTGTGACCTCACCTGGTAGAAAGGAGGGACTCTGGTCTTATCATGGGGGCTCCACACTCAGGACCTAATCACAAGATACCTCCTAATACTGTCACCCTGGGGATTAAGCTTCAGCATGCAAATTTGGAAGGGGATACAAACATTCAGAGCATAGTATGGGGTGACCACGGTTTGTGCTGGTTTAAAAGCTCTCGGTGTTGCCGAACTCAAGCCGGGCTGTCTGCCCCATACAAAAACCCTGGGTTGGCTTTCCAAAGTCTGTTATAGAACTCAGAGTATTCAGATTCTGGCTGAGCCTCGCCAAAATCTTATTACAGAGCCGAAGTCCAAATGCCTGCCCCCAAACAAAAAAACAAACAAAAAAATGACTCAAAAGTCAAATGCTGGTGGACTAGGAAGTCAGCTTTTATTCAGGAATACTGGAGACGTAAGGAAAGACATTAGGCTCACCCATCTTTTCTAAACCTGAAGGAGAATGGCCAAACTAACGCCATCTCAAAGATTCTGATTTACTGAGGATTTTTTAAGAGGGGGCTGAGGAAGTAGAATGTGGGAAATGAAAATCAGGATGGAGGGGGGCGCGTGTAAGAGGGAGGGTGTAAATTTTCACCAGGGATCCTTCTTGGTTCTGTTCTCGTGCTTGACGTTATCTTAGGGTCCTTTAGGATTTTTATTTGCTTCAGGGTGAAATTAGCATGGCTTTATTAATGTCTTCCTTGTTTTCTCAGGGTCTGGATAGTATGTGTCTTGCAGCAATGTTGGAGTGAGCAGGACTGAAGCCGTGTTGGGACCTAAAGCTGCCAGGGCTGAAGAGTGGCGGAGGATCTTAAAAAGGACAGTTTTTTCTCTCCACTCTTGCTTCCCACCCCCTGACTTTCTTATCTCACTCGCTAAGTAAGAAAACAAGGCTGAGAAGCTAATAAGTACTTTGCAAAGCTAACAGTTCTTTCTTTGAGACTTGTAGAGTTTTGAGAAATTATCAAGACCAAACGAACGAATGGAAGCGGACCTTGGGCACTAGCCAGTACACTGGCGCAAATCAAAATCTTGCAGGGTCCTGAGATAAGAGCGAAGATGAGAACAGAAACCAGGTGAAGCCTTGGCGAGACCTTGTACCTGACCCATAGACACGGACCCCTCGTAACTCACATCTCCTGCTCTCCTGCTTTTCACCTCCCACATTCCATTCCCTAAACCCTTCCTTTAAAAACCACTCAGTAAATGTAAATCTTTGAGATGGGGTAGCCTACCATCTACTCCAGCTGAATCCATCTGCTTTTCTAACACCAGCCACTTGGCTTCTGAGTTTTTTTTTTTTTCCTTCCTTTTCAAAGGAGCAGGCAGCCAGACCTGAGTCTGGTAACATAAAGTCTGTAGCTCCAGGCTGACAGGAAAACAATTTTACATTTATGTAAATAATGTTATTTCTTCCCATGACCAAGGTTCAAAATATCAAATAACCATGGCAAAAGAGGGAACTCAGAGACATGCATACCAAGAAAAAAACTGTCTTTTAAAATTTCCCTACAGCCCAGGAGGTTTTAGGTCCCAGTATGGCTTCATTCCTGCCAACTCCAACATTAGGAGGACAGACTATCCCCAATATCTCAGTGTTTAAATATCTTTAAAGTCAGGAAATTACACACCCTTGTCTCTGTGTATCACACACTCTCTTAAGATAGCATATTCCTTCCGCTTGCTTTTTGACCTCTGTGGGGTAGGAGTACAGCTTTATTACTCCAACTTCCTCAAACCCATTAAAGCACAAGCAAAAACCATGAGTGCATCAAGCTCTCGAGGTGAAATAGATGGCACATCCCTTTATGTTCTTAAATCAGATTCAGTCTGGGTAAGCCTCTGCCAATCGGGGATGGCAGGAAATGCTGTCAGGTAATTTCGAGGGACCTCTTCCCTCCCCGTCTATGATTCTCAGGAACACAGAGACTTGTGCAATCCAGAATAATTGAGAAAACCCCTGGTTTTTAGTTCATTCTGGCTGCTGCTCCTGGGACCTCCTGTCCTACATTCACAGGTTCCACTTAGGGACACCAGTTCCTGCCTTTCAAGACAAGTTGAAGACAGAGCAACCTCTGCAGAGGGACCCAATGCCCAGCTGCAAGGGCAGGCTTGGATCTCCCCTCCCTTGATGTCCTACCATGCTCGGGGTGCTGGGTGTGTGGGGGAAGAATCCACAACCCCTCTTCTGCTGGATTCCACAAGCAGGTTTTTCCTCCCTTTCCTATCCTCTCCCATGCCAAACCCAAGAGCGAGCTGCCCTAATGCTTCACCCCTTGGCCCTAGAGACAGCCAGGGGATCTCCCTGGGGGGAGTGAGTGATCTGCCCACCAACCCAGCCCCGTGTAGAAAGGACACTCAGATGTGGCAGGGGTTCCGTCAAGCAGTTCCATTTATTATTTGTTAAGCAAGAGTATTTAAGCTTTGCCAGCAGGGGGAGTTCCCTCTGCCCAGCCAATCAGGGTAAAGATCATGCGGTCATGTATGGGGGTTCCTTAAGCTATACTAAGCAATCATGCCTTGATCACTAACGCAGAAAACCAGGGCTGCCAATTGAATTAAACAAAAACAAAATGCGGAACCCAGCTGTCCCCTCCCACCTTCCTTCCTCTCAGCGCCATCTTTAGGTGGCCGCATGGAGAAGGCCTTGCCTAAATCACCATTTTGGCATTATTGAATCGCATATGAGCCCAACACTCTTCCTCATGAATTGAACCACTTTTCTTAGTCACCCAACCCCAATTTGGCCACTGCTTGTAATTGACACCTCCCCTCTCTGGGAAAATCCAGCCACTCAGAATCAAGAGGGTAGACATTCAGAAATTAAACTTTCCCAATAATTTCCTTTAGCATAGAAGACTTATCTTTTCCTTCAGGAAAAAAAGTTCCAGGCTAGGTTTCTTTCTTTAGATGGGATGTGTACAGACCTCTCCTCTTCTTTCATGAAGATCCTCCTGTTAAAAGATAGAGGCACAATCATTTTCTCTATCACACCATCCCAATACACAGGACTTTCTCTTTCCAATATGGTTCTCAACCATGTCTACACACACAAATCACATGGACGTTCTAAAATTACCATTATTAGGGACCTCAGTTCCAACCACCTAATCAGAACTTCTGTAGGTGGGTCTTGGGTATCAACAGAGGGCAGGTAAACCTTCACCAGGTGATTCTAATGTGCAGTAAGAGCTGAGGACTGCTGTTCTATGGCATGGGGTTCCATTACTTAATTGGATGCTTGGTAACTGGTTAACGAGGACAAAGACTTTGCATTTTGTTAACTGGTATACGGAAATTGGATGCATACAGAAGAGGATCTAGAAAATGAATATATTAAAGGGAAACAAAAGAAATATTATAGGATGTTGCCCTGCAAAGCACAACAGCTTTTTGCTTTGCATATCAAACTATGGGTAAAATGGTGAATATAAATTGTGAAAAGCATTGCTAAAAAAAGGTATTGCTAAAGCTGGTGGTGATGGACAGAGAATGGCAGCTCATGAAGAACAGGGGAAGCTGACTCTCCAGAAGCCATACAACCAACCCCCAACTTTCTTCCAATCCTCTCATACCTATGAGGCCTGTGGAGCTCAGCCAGCACCAAAAGCCATGGTCTCCTAGGATCACACACCGTGGACTTGCTGCATGACCTTGGACAGGTTGCTTAACTTCTCTGTACCCCTGCTTCCTCAGTTGTAAAATTTGGTTAGTAATAATGATTTGTTACTTATATAAGTAAATATTTATGAAGTGCTTATATCAGTGCTTTGAATGGGAAGAAATGGATGAAGGTTTATTATAAAATATTTTTAATCTAATTGTAAACAAAGGCTAACTTTGGTAAAAAAAAATATGAAGGGTTTATATACATTAAAATGACTTTTCTTATTTAAATTACTTCAGGATAAATGAATTTGTTGTGTTGAGAATAAAACTCTCTACCCCACCTCTGCAGAGCTGTCCAGAGCTCTGAATTTTATGCAGGTGAGGCTGCACAGGTATAGGAGCCTCTGCTCAGCTGTCAGCTTGGTCCATGGGCTCTTTAATGCTCCTGGACCATGTGGGACACTGATATGGGTCAAGCGTGTCCCCCAAAAGTTCATTTATTGGAAATATGATCTTCATTGTACCAGAATTAAGAGGGTAGGAAATCCAATTATAGTGTTTAAAAGGTGGGACCTTTAAGAGGTGATTGGATCATGATTGATCCATTCATAGAGTAATGGGTTGATGGTTTAATTAGTACTTGTGAGTGTGGTTCTGATGGCTTTATAAGGAGAGCAGTGAGAAGGTTTACTCACTCTTGCTCAGTCCATTCTCACCATGTGACACTAAGTCACTACAGAGAGTCACCCCAGGAAGAAGGCCCTCACCAAATGTGTTCCCTACACTTCGGGTTTCCCAACCTCCAAAATTGTGAGAAATAAATTTTGGTTTCTTTATAAATGTTGTGAGGTGGATGCTCACTCCGAAGGGAACCAGGAAAAATTAAGTTCAAGCAGAGTCTTAATTAGCCAGCTGGCTACTGCCTCCTGCAACTCTGGTTGGAGAGCAGCCCCAAGCCTTGGTTTGGTGGAGTTTATAAAGGCAAAAACCACATCCCTTGGCACACGGGTTCGTGCAGGTACAGATAGCAAGCTAGGTTACAGAAACCAAAGTGAGCAGTTAAGGCAGTCAAGCATAAAAATTTCCACAGGATATAGTTCCTATTTCTTTCTTTTTTTATTTATTTTCTTTTATAGAAAGGTCAGTGGTTTCTCATGCAAGGTGGGCCTAGTCTGACAATTAAAATGGAGTGCCTACCTAAGATGGCATTGGTAATGCTCAGGGTTCTCTTACATAAATCACCCAGTTTCAGGTATTATGTTATAAACAGTAGAAACGGCCTACTAGATACTGAAATTTTTTTCAGGCTGCTGCTTAAGGTGGACCTTGATAGATCCTGCTGCAGCTCATCTCTGAGCTCCTGACACCTAAGTTAGTATCACATAGATATTGCTTGCCACTTACACATATGTGTGAATGAAAAGACATCAGAATTAATAGACAGTGCTAGATCTTGGAGTTTAGATAGAGATACTTTCATTGCTCTGCATTATATTTGTGTGTGTGTGTGTGTGTGTATTTTTTTTACAGTGATGATGTATTACTTTTATAAAAACTTAAATAAATGTCATGTTTTCAAACACTTTAATGGTCATACAAATGCTTAGGATATAATAATAAGTAAAAAATGATACAAAGTATCTTTATGGTATCTCCTTAAAAATATTCATATAGAAGAACTGTTGGAAATGAATACTGTTAAACCTCTGGGAGACAGAGATACGTGTGTTTATGTTTTCTCCATTTGTAACAAAAATTTTAAATTTAAATAAAAGAGTGGTTCTTTCACAGAGGGAATTTATCCTTTTTAATCAAAATATACATTTAACATTTTTTTAAAAAATGGCACTGTTGGGCCGGCCCAGTGGTGCACTGGAGAGTGGGCCGCTTGGGAGCGTGGTGGCGCTCCCGCCGAGGGTTTGGATCCCATGTGGTGACCGGTTCCCGCTCACTGGCTGAGCGTGGCGCAGGCTCAACACTGAGGGTTGCGATCCCGTTGCCGGTCTCCGGTACGGGCGAGACACCAAGGGTTGCGATCCTGTTACCAGCCAGTAAAAAAGAAAAAAAAAAAGAAAAAAAAAAATGGCACTGTTGATTTCATCTATTGCACAGACTTTGAAAGAGCCCACCACTAGTGATGAGGGTCATGATGTTTGAACCTACTGAGAACCACATATGTCTGAAAACTATGGGCTCTTTTTCTTCCTTAAATTACTGAATTCTCTGTTCTTGACATTGTACTGAGGTTCTAGTTGATGGTGGCGTAAAATACACAGAGTGCCTGGTCCTTATTCCTCAAGAGAAAAAGCATTAAATTCAATACCTGGGTATTTCTCCAAATGTCATAAACTAGGCTGCTAAGTCCAGGGACTTCTGGGGATTTATTGAGCATATCTGACAGTTTTGGAGAGAATTTTTTGACTCAGAATCTACTTTAACATTTTCATAGCTGACTCAGGGCAGAGAGTTCGCTGGGGCTGCCACAAAGGGATGCCCATTGTACAGAGAAGAAGGTGTTTATGCAGAAACATGGCTCTGAAGATCTGATTCCCTGTGTGTCTGTCAATGGCTCAAGCATGCAGTGACCAAGTGCAAGAGATTGTCCTTAGAGACAGAACTTAACATTAAATTGCTGTAAATGCTTTATGCTATGATGAGTATAAAAATCACAGTACTCATGAAATAAGCCCTGGTTCATCCTTTCTGACTTTGGTAGTGTTAATATATATACTGAGCTCTACCAAAGTATACAATTCAAAGCAATTAAATTAGGTGTTTAAATACAATGACAGGAAGACATATTTGAAAACCAATTAAACCACCAAAATAAAATATTTGACTGTGGTCACAAAGCCTCTTTCCCAGGCCCAAACCCATATGGGACGTCTTGTTTATATTGGACACAGTACTAAGAGTGAATGAACTAAATTTTTTTCTCTTGATCTGATGACTTTTTTCCTACATAATGCAATATTTAATCTACTGAGTCTAAAAATAAAATTCTTTCAGTGTCCCCTGTGACTCTCTCTCAAACAATACTCTAATTTGAAGCACACCAGAGGTATAAACAATATGACTATTTTTTTTAATGCATATGGGTGCAAACCCATTTCTCTTTCTCTCTCTCTCTCTCTCTGCCAATTCAATGACAAACCATGAGTTATTTATAAATATAGACTTGGTGAATGTCTTAGAAAATGCAACATATTTTGCCCTGTGATTTTTAACTTGGATAACAGTTTTGGTATCATGACACATGAACCAAATTACAACAAGCCCCCATATTTATTTTCTGTAGATTAGAAAAATAAGTTCATTGCCTCAGTAATGGATCATCAGTAGGTACCAAAAATAAAGAAATTAAATTCATCTTTTGCAGAGAAGTGAAATAAATAATATATCAATTTTGAAAGATGTTTATTATATGTTTTAATAGCTAAAAATATTATTCAATGGTTTCTCATTAGTTTTGCTTAAAGATTTGGACTAAATTGTCCTACAATATGTTGAGAAGGAGATACTAATGTCAAATGTGTGTGCATAAATTCACAGACAGATCCCTTAATCTCAGGATAATTGAGCTCAAAGTGTTGCTCCACCACCATGTCTTCCTGTAGCTAGTTTAGACTTAAATGTCTGAAATGTATTTATTTTCACAGTCACTGATCTCCCCCAATCTCTTGCTTCTCAAGCAATGCTTTTCTTTTCTAAGGGGTTTTCAGAATTGAATTTGGCTCCATCTGCTCCAGGCGGCAAAGGGGATTGTGTGCACTTAATCACAAATTAATGCATTTACAATTACTTTAAAGTGATTACCATGGGCTCAATCTTAAATGCCTCAAAGTTGTATCTTTCTCACATACTTATAATTACCTGGAAAGTGTTTTTAAATGGATTGCACTTTTCATGAGCCATAAATATTTGATGTAACCTAGATTTTATCTGGTGTATTTTGTTTATTTTTATGGTGGATGCAAAATATTAGAGCAATTTAGGATCTTACTATGTGAGAAAATTGGAAGACTATGATGTCCTGGTATCTGCCTTTTTTATTCTAATTAATAAGATCGATGTATCAAGCTACAACTATGCAATAAAAAATAAATGCTACATGAGAAAGATATGAGTTTGTGTTATTAAAACCAAAGTAGGTGAGTAAGAATGTTAACAAGGTTATGGAGAGCTGAGTTTGTTTACACTTGACTACTAATGACATCAGACATCAAAAGAAGGGAGTCTTAGGGTAATAACTCCTCAGAAACACTGGGTCCTGTGAATCTTTCCAGGAAATCTCTGAACATGGGTGTGGTCTTAGGAATCTCCAAAACTCATGGGGACCATTATTACTATGACACTGTGAACTTCACAATAGCATGTTATTATTTTACCCTTGTCCAAATCTCTCATAGGTCAAGGAAAAGCCTCATAAAATACTTTGTAATTAAACTGAATATACATTTTTTCGCCTGTGGGTTGTGATTTAAAATTAGGTCCAAATTTAGTGAAGGATGTAAAATTGACATTTTTTTTTAATGAAACACTTGTGATACTCTAGTCCTGCCTAAGCCATTACACTAAAACACTACATTTATTTAAAATAACTTTATTGGGATTATTATAGTTATGGTATCATTTACAACCATGACTTAAGGATATTGTTGTAGAGGCTCTAGTGGATCAGGCAATACGTGAGGATAGGCATCGTTCATATTAATGGATTGACCATGATGTTCCTAGCTCTATGCTAAGTGCTTTGCAAGCTTCATCTCACTTAATTCTCACAACAATCCAAGGAGGTAGGTGTTCCTATCATACCCATTTTATATATGAGGAAACTGGGAATTTAAATAGCTGGAGATTAAGTAACGTTGTCAAGTCCACAGAGCTATTAAGTGGCAGAGCTGGATTCCAACCCGGTCCTGTCTGACTCCAGATCCTGAAAGCTCTATATCCTGTCTTTCACCAAATGGTGTGTGATAGTTCCAGGGAAATATTAAAAACCTAGGACAAAAATACTGCCTTTGATGGATTTGTGAGTACATTAAATCTGTTGCCAAACTGTATGCATTTATACCAGTTTCTCAGAATTGCTCCTCCTCTTTAATCTTTTTTAGGGTGTCAATTTTAAATGCCAACCCAGGGCTTCCCTGCACTGCCAGGGAGCTCTTTCCAGCTCACTTTTTATCCAAGTCGACAAATGAAGTCAGTATCTGCTCTAGTGAGATCTGTTATCATGAAAAAAGGAAGATACACCAGTTATTCTTACCCTTTTAAAATAGCAACATCACCTGCCTGCAACCTTATCTAAATTTCCAATGCTAGCTATGAGCTATAATGGTAATTATGGTTATGACAATAGCAATAAGATATTAATAAGTAAAAACGTTAACTAGATGCTGGGAATTGTGCTAAAGCCTTTCAAGTACATTATTTCACCTACTCTTCCCAAGAACCTTTGTAAAATTGGGATTTTTAGTCCTTATTTTACAGACAAGGAAATCAAGTTACGAAGATGAATTACTGTGTTTTCCATTGCTTATACCAGAATACGAAACTGGGTAATTTATAAAGAAACAGAATTTATTTCTTACAGTTTGGGAGCTTGGAGAGTCCAAGGTCAAGGGTGCATCTGGTGAGTGCCTTCTTCTTGGTAGGAACTCTCCACAAAGTCATGAAAAGAGACAGAGCATCACATGGCAAGAGGGCTCAGCTTGCTAAAGTGCTTTCTTCCTCTCGTTATAAAGCTACCAACCAGTCTATTCCCATGATAATCCATTAATTCATTAACCCACTGATCCATTAATCTCTGAATGGATTAATCCATTCATGAGGGCATAACCCTAATGATCCAATTACCTCTTACAGGCCCCAACTTTCAAATAGCATATGGAGGAGTAAACTTCAACATGAGTTTGGAGGGGACAAACATTTAAATCATACCAGGAGATGTTAATAATCTAGCCTCAAGCCCTCGGCTGAAATGTTATAGATAGGATTCACTCATAGCTCTGGGTCTGACCCCAAACTTTGTTTTCTTTGCTACTAAATGGTCTTTCATTGAGTGATTATTAAAATACAAAGATTGAAGACAGCATGATTACATTCTCTTGTCTGAGAAATAATGCAGCAGCACCGGTCTTCTCACATGTATAGACAGATATAACATTATTAGAATAGATTTTATAACCAGTGATAAATATTCTAAAATACACAACATGGGGGAGCTGCCTCCTATGATGTGTTATGACTCTTCTAATGAGCTTTGAGATACTAACTCAGTCTAGTTTCTGCAAGACCACCTTTGAGACAGAACTATACTTGTTGGATTCAGATCAGGAAAACAGAGATAAACTATATTTATCCTCTACACTGGGCATGCATTTGAACTCAATAAATACATGGTGGTGATTTTTTTCCCCATCACAACCACATAAATACAATCAGTCTGGTGAAATACAGGCTCCTTTTTTTTCTATAGCTATTCATTTTAGCATTCTTCTTAGCATTTTTCATGTAGCATATTTCATTTAATTTTCTAAGTGGTTTTTTGCATTTCCTCTTATAGTAAAATAATTTTACTGTAGTATAATACATATAATATACCATTTTTCAACCTCACCAGTTTTAAGCATACAGTTTAGTGATATTATGTACATTCATATTGTTGTGTTATAGGCTATGTATCTGGACATCCCACGCTGTCCATACCTGGCCAAAATTGAGAAGAAAAGGTAATGGCCTTCTCTTCCCCACTAATCCCCAACTGTGTTCTTAAATCATGGCAAGGATTTGGAATAATTTACTAGATTTGTGTAACAACATTCACTGTAATTATTTCAAATGCTTGTAACTCCTGAAGAACTCTCAGGTGGAATTAACCCAGCACTGAACAAAGCTAATAGAACATCAAACAATAAACTACTTTTAATGTCTTGCAGTCTAGTGGTTAAGATAATAAGATTTTTTAAAACAAAAGAATGGCCTATAAAAGAAAAAAATATATATAAATAGGGCCTTGTTGAAATACAACATGCTTGCACTTCAAAAGAAACTATTAAGAAAATGAAAAGACAAAAGATTGAGGGAAAATATTTATAAAATACAAATCTGGTAATGGATTTTTATCCAAAATGTATAAAAAATTCTTAAAATCTAATAATAAGAAGACAAATAACCCTGTCAAAATGCAGGCAAAAGATATAAACAGACATTTCACCAAGGAAGATAAATGAATGATTAATAAGCATATGAAAATATGCTCAACATCATTAGTCCCTGGGGAGATGCAAAGTAAAATCTCAATAAACACATTTTACACCCCATAGAATGGCTACAGTAAATAAAACAGATGATTACAGCAGCAGTGGGGATATTGGTTGGAATATGGCACCACCGCTTTAGAAAGCAGATTGGCGATTCCTCAAAAAATTAGACATAAAACTACCATATGACCCAGCAATTCCATTCCTAGAGAAGAAGTGAACTGAAAACATATATGCACATGGAAACATGTGAACAAATGTTTATAACAACATGATTTGTAATAGTCCAAAAGTAGAAACAACCTAAATGCCCAGCAATTGGTGAATAGATGTAATATCACATCTTCATAAATGGAATACTATTCAACAATAGAAATGAACGTACTACTGATACACACTATGTCATGAATAAACCTACAACTGCTATGCTAAGTGAAAGATGCCAGACAAAAGAAACCAAATATGGTATGATTTCATTTATATGAAATGTTCAGATAAGTCAAATTCATAAAGATATAAAGTGGATTAGTAGTTTCCTGGAGCTCACAGAGGGGATAGGGATATACTATAAATGGGATCTTATGCGAGTACGGAATGCTTCAAAACTGATTTGTGACAGTGGTTATTATCAGTCATTGAATAGTGCGCCTGAAATGGGTGAGTTACATGACTTGTAAGATAGAATAGAATAAACTAAAATTGTTTTCAATAAAATTGTTTTCAAAAAACAATAAGAAAGTGTATTGATTTTCTTTTGCTGCTGTAACAAATTTAAGCTGCTACAAGTTTAGTACTTTAAAACAACAGAAATGTATAGCCTTTCTGTTCTATAGGTCAAAAGTCTGATGAGAGTCTCACCGGATTAATACCAAGGTGAAGGCAGGATTGCATTCTTTTCTGGAAGCTGTTGAGAAAAATTGGTTTCCTTGCTTTTCCCAGCTCCTAGAAGTTGCTCACATTCCTTGGCTTGCTGGAAGAAAAATGTAAAATTAACTTTCTCACAAGCCTGTTTTGTTCTTAAAGTAATATCTTGTCCTTGAAACTATGTTTGTTTGCTCTGGCTATAAATCACTGCTTGCTCTTTTGGATTTTGTAACAAGAGCTTATCCGCACAACTGCATATGCTAGCTAAACTGCTGAAAACATAAAAAATTATGTGCAAAGAGCCCTGAGCAGTCTGCCTATAAAAAGCCTTGTCAGACCTAGGTTCGGGTACCAGCTTTTCAGGGCGCTAGCCCGTCTGATCCCGCTAGTGTAATAAACAACTGACTCTCCAACCTCCCGTGTATTCAGTTGCTTCTTGCCTGGCCCATCTTTCTACAACAGGCTCATGGTCTGCCTTTATCTTTAAAGCCAACAATGGCAGTGCGTCCTTTTCGTATTGAATCACTCTGACCTTTGCTTCACATCTCCTTCTCTGAGTCTCCTCGACCTCCCTCTTCCACTTTGAAAGACCTTTGTGTTTACATGTGGCCTCCCCAATAATTCAGGACAATCTCTCTCACTTTTGGGTCCACTTGATCACACATCCAAATCTGATTTACCATATATAGTAGCATAATTAAAGGTTCAAGAAATTAGGGCAAAGATGTTTGGTAGTGGGGTTGTGAGGGTGGGTGGGTGGTCAGGCATTATGCCTTAGTACATGAGGATCTTAATTCAGACTTCCTGGATTTGAGTTCCCGCCCTGAGACTTGCTCAGCTTGTGGGACTTGGGCAAGTTGCCCAGTCTTGCTGTGTTTCAATTTCCTCATCCATGCAAGGACCATGATACCAGAATTTAATTCAGAAATTGCTTTGAGAGATATATGGGTTAATACATATAAAACACTTGTAAACCTACCTGGACCATCATAAAAGTTCAATAAATATTAGCTATTAGTATTATTGTTTAGTCCAGTTTATAGATAATTTACTTTTCTCTTTGGAGATATTATTAAGAAAATGGGCCCTCTATCCTTCAGAACAAAGAAGGGCTCACTTTTCCTTGGCAAAAGTTACAAAAGCCTGTGTTATACATTCAGCTGCATTAAATAAATCTTAGGACACTAATGGCCTGGAGGAACCCTCTGCTGTCAACTGTGGAACCAAGTGATGAAGTGAGTTAATGCATGACCAGGAAAACGTCAGAAGCACCTGGGGTCCAGACTGCTAACCTACCTTGGTGGAAACAACAAACTCTGCTTGTTCATTTTGGAAATACAAAAACCCTTTGAGGGGCATGGCAGTGATAGGGAGGAACTCTCACAGTTAAAAGTGATAGAAATCCCAACTCAAATTGGCAAAAGCATGAAGTTCATCACTGGCTTTCATAACTGAAATGTCCAGAAATAAAGCTCCTGCAGGTGTGGCTTGTACCTGGAGTTTGTTTAATGTCACCCGCCAGGATCTGGATGCTCTCTTTTGTTCTCTCTGCATTATTTTTTCCATGCTGGTTTAATTCTTAAACAGAATCCCCATCTCTCAAGGCACAATAGCTACAATATCTTTAACTTTGCATCTTATCTGACTCTGGTTGCCTGAAAAAGAGCATGCCAGTTTTCCAACACTTCCAGACAGGGATGCATTAGTCATTAGCTATGATTAGCTCTGAAATGGGCATTCATAACCAATCACTGTGATCAGAGGAATTGAATGCTCTGATTGGTCAGGCCTGAGTCACATATACCTCTATATAACAAGACAGAAGAGGTTTCCTGAAACCCATGGTCTGAACATCAGGGAGAAGGGTCCCCTCCCCCAGACAGCAAACTGAGGTGTTATTACTGGAAAGGACGGTGTGACTACAGAGATTGCTAATAAGCAGCAAATGTCACCAGAGAGCAGAGGCCCCATGCCTTTGAGAGCAAATCTACATTTCCTAGAGTGTCTTTAGCTTAGAGTTATGTTAAGTCAGGCCACTTCAAGTCAAGTCCTATAAGAAATGGGGTCTTTCAGAGAGAGAAGACTAGACCAGGCAGGGAAGAAAAAGACAACATAAATAGGTTGGTTCCACATAACCTGCTCCTTGACTAGCACCAAGGCTCTTCCTTTGAAAGAAAGTCCATTTCAAAGTGGGATGAGACTCTTCCTTAGGTGGTGAGTACACTGCCACCTAAGGGAGTCTACCAGTCAGGGTGCCATCAGGAAAAATGAAGCCATATGAGATACTTTAACAGAGAGAGGTAAACACATAGAATTGATTAAATAGATATTAATGAACTGAAAAGACAAAAAGGGAGACTGAGATAAAAGTTTAGTAACTGCAGGAAGCAGTTTCCTAGGATTAGGGGAAAATGAATGTAACAAGTTGGGATTATTAGAACTAGAACCTGGAATCTTGGAGGAAGGATCCCGCAGACTTAGAACCCAGGATTCCGTGGCGTGAGTGCAAAGGGGTGCTGGCTGTCTGCTGCTGGTATCTCTGAGGGGGAGAGGTGAGGCTGGTTCTGGTCATGTGGGCAGAAAAATGAATATAAACAAAAAAGGACAAAAGGACCCCTGGGTTTTTCCAAATCTCAGATATTGTGAATAATGAGTTCTAGAGATCTGCTGTGCAACATAGTGCCTATAGTTAACAATACAATGTTACGATGTTGTGCAGGTAAAACTTATCAAGAGGGTAGATCTCTTGGTAAGTGTTTTCACACGTACACAAAAAAATAAAATAAAGAAAGAAAGTAAAAGATAAAACAGAGCAAAGGAACACAAGAAAAAACTTTTGAAAGTGATTGATGGATATGTTTATTACCTTGTGTTGATGGTATCACAGGTATATGCAAACGCCCAAACTCATGAAAACGAACACATTAAATATGTGGGTTTTTTTTTTTTCTTGTATATCAATCGTACCTAAATACAACTTTAAAAAAAAAATAGAAAAAATGAAATAAACTTGAACCAACTGCTACTGACAGGATGAACAGTCATTGCTTGGGTTTTGTAAAGAGAAGGTCTTTCTCTTGCACCCCCTATTGACAGAGCCTGGAGTTGGCAAAAGACGAATGTGTTTTGCAAGACTCAGCTCCTGAGAACCACAGGGCTGAGGGCAGGGGTGGGCTTGGAGATGGATGATCAGCGAAAGAGTGGTCCTGACTGGACCAGACGTCATGGGAGGAGCAGGGGCATCATTAGAACTGTTCATCATGCTCCCCATGTTCACAGAGGCCTCAAATTCAGACATTTGAAATGGCTACCAAATAGGATAAAAGCCACACAAATACAGTGCAAAACCTGAAGGAGGGTTTGTCAGAAGCCTTCATATCTGTGTCCCAGGGTATGCAGAAAAGTGGGAGCTTTTTCTTTTATATAAATACGATAATTATCATATTCCTAACAAAATTTCCCCCCTCTTTTTGTAGGTTTATCAGCATGAAAATGCACTCAGTAGAAATGATAAAAGATATCTCACAATTTTAATCATGGTTTTTATTTACTTATTTTAGGTGTACTTGGAGGCTCAAACACACTTAAAAGTCCCTCCACCTCTTGCCATCTCTGAGGAGTGGTGAGCTGGGTAACCGGTAGCCTGGCTTTGGTGAAGACGATTCTGGCAGTAGATGAGGGGATGGTCTTTGAACACCCCTGGCCACCACAAGTCCGTGGAGGTGGGGTCCTGGTGGGGAAGATGGTGATGGCACAGCAAGTGCCTGCACTAGGGTCTCTGTGGCATGTCACCCACTGTGAGCTCAGGCACACAAGAAGGCACACCCATACCTGTCATCCGTGGTCATGCTGCTGTCCTGAGAATGCCCTCCATATATTAGAATTCATTTTACTGGTCTTATGATAGAGATATCCAAAGGAAGGCAAAGTGCAATTGACTCACAAAAAATCAAACTCCATTAAGGACTCAATTTCTGTTTCAGAGTTAAGCAGCAGCTTCACATTCAACATATACAACAATTAAAAAAAAAAACCCAAAAAACGCGTGTAAAAAAGAGAAAAATCAGACCAGGCTGCGGACATTTGTTGTTTTTGCTGACACAGCACTCCTCCTTCTGGTAAATGCTGTTCATTTGTATTTGAGGAATCAGCCTCATTTCCCGTGCATATGAGGGGGAGGGTAGCAAGAGGCACACCCAGCCCTCTCCTAGCTCTGAGACTGTTCCTATCATCCAAGCCTTTCTTCTCTGTCTGTTCCACCCTAGTGATGAGTTCAGAATAAGCATAAAGGCTTTAAAAACAGACAGAGAAACTCAAAAAGCACAACATGTGGGGATGGTGTTTGGTTTATGGACAGACAATCTTATCTACCTACAAAGTCCCTAAATGATTACATGCACATTCATGATAATGCCGTTGGGACTGGGTCTTGAACACTCTGTTATGACAAGTTGCTGATTGTACCATTTGAAACAGAATGAATCAAACTGGGGGCCGAAATAGCAATCCCCATGATTGCAAGAGGTCAGACACTCAGGAACGACATCCCTACCCTACTCCCTTTCTCCTTAGTCCTCCCACAAAACTTCCTTCTTCCTCCATTTTTTCCCCAGTTAAAACCACAAAATTTTACATAGGCATCATATTCTCCTTAAAGTGAACACAGTTACTTCCAGATCACTCTAAAGTTATAATTTCCAAAGTGTGGTCCCAAGACCAACAGTGTGAGCATTAACTGGTAAGGAACTTCCTATAAATGCAAATTCTCAGGTCTCACTGCAGACATACCCCATCAGAAATTCTGGAGACGGGGCACTGTAACGTTTCAGTAAGCTCCGCAGAAGACTCCGGTGCAAGAAAAGTTGAGAACCATGGGCCTAAACCTTGGTAGTCCAATTACTCTTGTCATTGCTTAGTTTACAATATTTTTAAAAGCCAGTGTGGTATATATATATGAACATATAAATGAACATATAAATAAAAGAAACAGAAACATGTATGTCACTATTTATTCTTAAAAAAAAAAAAAAAAAAAGAACTATGTACATTCCAAAGCTGTTCACCAAGTGGTATAAGTTACAGTGTGACTGATTCATCAAATGATTTTGACAATTTTAAGAAATAAGTTTATTTTAAGAAATAATTGGCATCATCTTTTGTTTGGTGTGGATGTCACTTTTCCAACGACGCTCATGTCTGAGCTATTCAGGGAACTGAACCAAGCTCTTCAGGTGACTCCCTTCATTAACTTGTTGGTCATTGAGTGGTTTATAGAGTAAATAGAGAGAATTTCTAAGTCACTGCAATTGTTGATGATTTCTCTGAATATTGTGCTGTAGTACTCTGCTGCCCCAAAGGCTAAGTTCAGGGTGGAAAATATAAAAGGAAGGCCCCTGGTGGCAGGCATACTCATCAGCAGTTGTCCCGGCAATGGCACCAACAGCACTGATTCATTTCAGGCAGTGGGGAGATCCTTGAGACCTCAGCCAACCTCTTACTCTGTAAGGCTGGCTCAGAAAATGTCCTTGTGCCCTTAGTCTTGATTCTCTGCCCAGTCCCAGTGATCTGAGATTGTTGGGGCTCTCTTATGTCTACCTGGTTTGTGAAGTCACACACTGAATTTAGAGTTTTGAGTAAATTCCGATGGCAAGGTTCTCCCTAAGAAATGATTTAAGCACCCAAGCGAGTCTTGTGAGCAACCTTCCTTACATCTTTACAACTGAGGAATGCTTGGAAATACAGAATCCCTCAGGTGTTCCGTGATCACATGTCCTTCAGTTACTGTCACGAGCAGAGACCAGATAGCTGACTCTGAATCCTGACTCCAGTCTCTGGGAGAAAAGTGATCAGCACATCTATGGCCAAGGACACAGGTGGAGATGGACAGTAAACAAGATTAATTATAAAACGCATAGCATGTCAGCAAGCAGTAAGTGCTACAGAGGACAGATAAGGCGGGAGGAGTGAAAGCTAGGGGTGGAGGAAGAGGAATCCACTTTTAAATACATGGCTCAGTAAGTGCTTGAAGTGACAGAGTGATCAGGGTCCCTGTCTGAGGAGGGAACATTCCATGAAGAACAAGTTGAAAAGTATGAACAGGGATAGCAGTAGGCCAGTAGAGCCACAGCAGAGAGTGAAGGGGACAGTCCCCCAAGGGTTGAAGTCATGCTTAGGACCTTGGCTTTTTCCCTGAGGAGGCTGGAGCCGGTGGAGGGTGTGAGCAGATTATTCTTCAACTACCTATTTGGGAGAGAAATAAACAAAAGCTGTCTCATTACTTTATTTATTCCACCAAAATCAAACTCGGATCAAAAAATTTAAACACTAGGCATAAAACTTAGAGTTTAAAAAAAAATCTTAACATTGTCAAGGTCTTTCTAAATGGGGCACAGCATCTAAGAGGCCATTAAGTAAAATATTAGAAGATCTGACGATATAAAATATAAAACCTTTTTACCGCAAAAAACGCCAAAAACCAAAATGTAATTGATAAACAGAAATCAAGCCGAGAATATAGTTGTAACACATAAAATAGAGAGCTAATATTATTAATGTCCAGAAAAAAAAAACACTTATAACAAAAAAGTTGAATAAATCAATACAAAAATAAAGACACATGTAATTCACTTAACAATAAGAAGGACAGTAAAGATATGAATACTCAACCTCAATAATAATTACGGAAATTCACATTCAATCAAGGTATAATTTTATTTCTCACATCATTGAAAGATGAAAATATTTAGTGCTGTTAAGAGACTGAGAAAGAGGCCCTTTCCTAGAGTGTTGATGGAACTGTAAATAGTATAATTATTTAAAGGCCAAAATGGTATGATTTCTTAAAAATAAAAATGTTATGTTTTTGAGCTAAAAATTACACTTTCAGATATGTACCACACAGAAATTTTTACATAAAAACCTAAAAAGACATATAGATATATAAATATATACACATACCTATGTGTGTATACATATATATACATGTTTACTGGAGCCCTGTTAGTAATGAAGAAAAAACAAACTGGAATTATTTAAATACCTGTCACTGGAAGATAAGCTAACAGAGCCATGGCATGTATATTAAATAGGATGCAATGCAGCCTTTCAAATAAAGAGGTATCTTCACACGCTCTCGCATGAAAAGTTGTCCAAAATACTGCTAACTGTTAAAAGCAAATTACAGAACAATACACAAAATATGATTTGATTTTTATTTAAAAATCAGTATTTTCCAGTCCCCTCCTCACTGCACTCATGTGTGTACCCTCAGCAAACTTTAGAAGAACATACACCAACTGCAAATATTATATATATCTGGCGATAGAATCACAAGACACTCTTCCTTTTTAGTTTATAAATTTACACATTAAAGAACTGGTAATATATAAATATTAGAGATGACTTGTAGCTGATGCAGCTACACAAGCAGTTCTCTAAAAAATATGAATTGCCTTGGGGTCAAGAGAGTGGCCCATGACTTGGGTGAGACATCCTGTTCTTAAACAAAGTATTCAAGTAAATTTTTAAAACTGTCAATTTACCAATTAATGTATAGCATGCTAAGTCTGAGTAGCCACCGAATTATCTTTAAGATTAGCTAAAGCACGTAGACCCTCCATCCAGACATTTTTTTTGCTTATGTGTTATAATCTGTAGCAGAATTTGTAACTTCTGTATTTTACCCACCAACTCCAGTATGGGGAGTCCCCCTCCCTTTTCCAAACTTTCCCATCAAATCTTTCGGCTTACAATAGACTTCAGAGCACTTCCCAACTTTGTTGGTTTGTGTTTCTCGGGTTGATCCTCACATTTGGCTCTCAGAAACCTCATAAAATTATTTCTGCCTCAACAGCCTTAATTTTGGCTCATTAAAGAAATGGTAAAACTTTTAAAAGCACAAAAATTTAAAAAGAAATATTAAATCTGAACATAAAAATATATGTATATATTTTATCTTGATACTGACTTCCTGTTAATCTTCAGATAAGAACCTGCAGACTGTCCACGGAACCATAGGAGAATGGTTGCATATTCTAGCAAAGGAGAGGCTGTGTTGGCTTGAGGCTGCAGCCCACTTTCCCTTCACTCCCGTGTGGAGGTTTCTGCATTAAGGTAAGTAGAAGCACAGATGGCTTGGTCCGTTTCCAAGGCTCTCAGTGGCCTAGGCACCACCTGGTAATCAGCAGCCAGACCACTCCAGGTGGCCAGTAAGTTATAGCATCCATTCTCGTGGTTCGACTGAGGGTGCTTCAATGGAGGGACCATTTACAGAGTTGTAGGCAGGGTTAAGGGCAGAAAGCCTCCCAGAGGTGGGAAACAGGAGGATGCCTTTGTGGCCTCTAGCCTGAAAGGAGAAAAGGGGGAGCCAGAGTCATCCGAAGGCAAGGCTGGAGGCCCGGTGGAGCAGCCATCTCAGAGCTGTAATCCTGGAGAAGCACAACTCTCAGGGACTTGGCACCAAATCAGAGAAGTGTCGGGGAAGAAATACCCTGGCCTTCCTGTCCTCCTACCCTCCTGGTTGATGCCTCCTGTTAGTAAATTCAAGCTGGAGGTCAGAGGATAAGGACATGCTGGGGGGAGGCCACCTTTTGAGGCTCAGAACCGAGCTGAAAAGTATAGGGGATAGAACAAATTGGGAGTGTTTGACAAATGGAGAGGGGAAATTCCACCAGGCAAGTTTCCCATGTTGGGACAGGGAGGCTGGACTGGAAACCTTGTGCGTCTCCTCTGCTTTCTACTACTTGCTGGCCTCTCTCAGCCTCACCTTTCTCACCTGAATAATGGGGATGAACACCTCTGCCTTGCTTGCCACTCAGATAATGGCTGTAAAAATGTAAAGGGAAGTCTATTCTAATGCCTCATGTACTGTAAAGGGCACTACCCTCCTAGAGAATATTTTTCCCTAGGTTCAAGTCAGTCAGATTCGGAAATTAACAAGTTGCTCCCAGAGCTGATTTTACATTTCTGATCTCTTATATGTGGTTTATTGACTTGATTTAACTTTAACTGAAAATTCATTAAAATTCATTTGCTGTAAGTAAATATTTAAATGAATATTACACACACTAGGGAAGGAAGAGGCTTGTTTAATTATATCTTTCTTCTCCCTGGGAGCAATTTTGGTTTTCTCTATATAGGATGATTCCTCTATTAACCTCAGCCTCTCCCACCCTGGGGAAGCCACATTCAAATCAACCAAGGTCCACACAGACTTAAAGATTCCACTTTGGGGTTTGAAATATTATAACTGGAACTGGCTGCCTTCCAAATGCCTGTGGTCCTTTTGTGGTCACACAAATACACCTGTGCTGGGATGATATGAAATAGTAAACAAGGTATGTATTTTTTTTCACATTCTCTTGTACTTTTGTGCACCACCAAGCAGCTAAGGCATTCTGACTTATTGTCGAGATGATAGCACTTAAAGAAGAAATGCAAATAAAAAGCAAACTAGTCTATGGTTAGCTTTTGAGATTTGTAACAGAATTTTGAAACTCAATAACCAATGTTTTAAGAGAAAAAGAAAAGTGTTTTTGAGTTGAAAGATTCTGGTTCTCTCGAATTTAAGGTTTTAGGTTCTGATGTAAATGATAGGCAAAGAAGAAAATTTGATTGGTTAGAATGAGTTTCACCTGTTCACCCGGCAATAACCAATGTTTTAAGAGAAAAAGAAAAGTGTTTTTGAGTTGAAAGATTCTGGTTCTCTTGAATTTAAGGTTTTAGGTTCTGATGTAAATGATAGGCAAAGAAGAAAATTTGATTGGTTAGAATGAGTTTCACCTGTTCACCCGTAATAAAGATTCCACATGCTTGGGGGCAGATAAGGAAGAATCTGAGGGAAAAGCCAGCAAGAATATGTGGCGTGCTGAGCTGACTGTGGTTGGATGACAAGTTCCTCAAATAGTTTGGGAACCTGAAAATAAAAAAGCAGTCCACTCCTTGTCATGAAAGAGTAAATAGAGATGGCCACACTTTTCAAACACATAAAGGGAAGAACCAAATAATTATTCTTTTTGGCTGAGATTAGCCCATGCACATCATTAAGATCTGGAGGACAGGGCTGGGTCCCCACACTGGGAATGAGTCTGCCTTGGGTAAGAGCGGATGTCCTGTTAGGGAACTGGATGGTATGTGACCATCTCAAGGAGGTCAGGTGAGCAGAAAGTCAGACATGATCTTAAGTCTCTGTGGATACCAGCATCAGGAAGGGCTGAGAACTGTTTAAAACACTATGAAACTTAAAATCAACTCTTGGAGAAGGGCAAGAAGAGAAAAATACTGAATTAGTGTTTAAATTATCTGAAAATTGTGCAGAATTGATGAGATTGTATTTTCTGACCTCAGGGTAAATGATTAAGGACATTTTTTTTTTGTCTTTCACCTTTAATACTTAGATTGAGAATATGCACTTGTTACCAATAAATAGAAAGAAAAATAAAGCAGAGAGAAATAAAAGGCTCTTTATAGGGTATTTTCTAAAGTGGAAAAAAGTGGAATTCAGAAAATGGGGACACCTATGTCTTGCCAGTTCTTGTGGTAGCAAACCTTGTCCTCTTTCCACGCTAGTTGACTTATGCAGTACAGGAAGACTTGCTGGAGGAGGTGGGGTCTCCTATCAATTCAACACAGTATGCAGGAGATACAAAGATGAATAAGCCACCATCCTTAAAATCCAAAGTATGATAAAGACAGACAGAAAAAATAAATCATTGTTCATGTATCTACGCAGCAACACATTTCACTGAGGCAGGTTGCAAAGAGGAGGGAAGAAAGGAAATCAGAGGAGGTGACCTTGATCTGGGTTTTAAGAATAAGTTGAAGTTGGTCAGATGGAAATGAGTCAGGGAGGTGGCCTGGAATCATCACCAGCTGAAGGAAAAGCATGGGCGAGTATGAGGCAGCATGATCCAGCAGAGTGTGTCAGGAATAAACCATAATCTGGAATTGTTGGAGGAGGGAGGATAAGAAAATAGTGAGATATATTTATCCTATTACACGGACAGACAATAGTCATCTTAGATGCTGTGAAGGGAAGGTTTTTACTTTAAGGAAATATAGGTGGAGTCAAAGGTTTATGTGTAAAGATGTCTTTCTCATTGATTATATTAGGAAAAAACTGATAATAGATTAAAAATGCCTCACCATTAGGAAATAGGCCAATAAATTATAGAATTATCAATCATTACAGTAGTACTTAGTCATTAAAAATGATTTTTAAAATCTAAATAAAAGAAAATGTTGATTATGGGCTATTTTTAGAAGTCATGATATAAAATTGTGTATAGAGTATGATCCCAAGTGTGTAAAAGTGTCTATATGTGCTTATACCTTGCACTATATGAAGCAGGCGTGGAAACAGGCTAATTTTGGAGAACGTGGTGTATTGCAGAGCCGGGTTTAGTGCTGTGGTAAGCATAATAATGGCCCCCCAAAGATGCCTACCCCCTAATCCCCAGTAACTGTGAACATGTGATGTTACATATCAAAAAAAAAAATTTACAGAAGGAATTAAGACTACAGACCTCACATAGAAAAATTATTCTGAATTATTTGGTTGGACCGATGTAATTACACGGGTCCTCAAAAGTGAAAGAGGAAGGCAGAAAAGTCAGGAGAGAAGTTTAACAACAGAAAGAGAGACTGGAGAGATTAGGAGCACGAGAGGGACCCAGTTGATCTCTTGTCACTGGCTTTGAAGATGTAGGAAAGGGCTATGAGCTGAGGCATGCAAGAGCCTCTAGAGGCTGAAAATGGTTCTTAGGTAACAGTCAGCAAGGAAACAGGGACATCATTCCCGCAACCTCAAGGGAATGAATCCTTCCCACAGTTTGATGAATAAGGAAACAGATGCTCCCCTAGAGCCTCCAGAAAGCAACGTGACCTGACAGATACCTTGATTTTGGCATTGTAAGATTAAACAGAAGAACCAGCTGAGCTGCTCTGGACCCAGATGTCTGACCTTCAAACCAGTCAATAATACTTTACTATTTTTAAGTGTAAAGTAGTGCTAAATATATTCACATGATTGTGCAGCCAATCTTCAGAACTATTTCACCTTGCAAAACTGAATCCCTACACCCATTAAACAGCTACGCATCCCCCCTTGTCCAACCCCAGCTCCTGGTGACCACCATTCTACTTTCTATCGCTATGAATTTGACTACTCTAGGTATCTCACATAAGTGGAATCATATAGTATATGACATTTTGTGTCTAGCTTCTTTCACTCAGCATAATGTTCTCAAGGTTCATCGAGAATTTTGTCTCATTTTAAGCCTGAATACTATCCCGTTGCATGGATAGACCACGTTTTGTTTATACATTCATCCTGGGGAGACAATTGAATTGTTTCCACCTTGGGGCTATTGTAAAAAAATGCTGCTATGAATATCTGTTCAAGACGCTGCTTTCAGTTTGTTAATTTATGCCCAGAAGTGGTATTGTTTGATCATATGTAATTGTATTTTTAATTTTTTAAGGAATTACCACAGCAACTGCACCATTTTACATTCCCATCAAAACTGCACAGGTTTCAATTTCTCCATATCATCGCCAACACGTTATTTTCTGTTTTGTTTTTTGGTTTCTTTTTTGTTTTTTCTTTTTTTTTTTTTCTATAGTAGCCATCTTAATGTGATAAGGTACAGTTTAAAGCACCAAATTACACAGGGGGAAAGGAAAGAGTTAGTAGCTCTTTGGGTTTCTGGGACTGATAAAGACATATTGTGTAAAAAAATGAGTTAAAGAAAATAGATATAAAATTTGAATCACAGCATCATGCAAATGCAGACAGGCAAAGACCAATATGACCAGCAGTCAAGACCAAGATAGGCTAATATGGAAATATTACCTTCCCCAAATCACAGCAAGGGTCTGGGCAGAGATGAATTGGGCTAGAGGTATGTGGAGAAAGTATTACTCATGGGAGGACTTTAAGTTTCTTTCACTTATATAGCTACCAATGTAAAGGAAATTTAGAAATAATGTAATCTAGGATTTCTCCAACTGGAAGTACCCAGATCTTATCCACAAATAATAATGGGGGCAGATCTGGCTACGTTACAATATCTGTGTTCAACTAAATGTGTACAATTACATCATGCTTGCTTATGTAGGACTTATTTGCATACAAAAGAAAATGAGTTGGGCTCACTTAAAACATTCTTTTATCTAATTTAGGAAAATTCCCAAAACCAAAGGAAAAATATATGGAAACAGGAAAAGCATATAATAAACATCATAGTTAACAAAAAAATTATATTTAAAAAATTAAAGTTTATTGAACTATTTTGTTTTATTACATACTCATTTATATGTGTATTTAATAAACTAGGAGGGAAACAAACTGTCCCTTAAAACTGCATCTGAACATAGAATACCCAGTCTCCCCATGATGTGGAAAGCCACAAAGGACTGTTACTGTCTCCCACCAATGAGAATAAGATGGAAATTCACAAAATCATTATTTTCTCTGAGACCAGCAGAAAGCTCAAAAACTAAAGTCATAAGAGAACTAACCAAACCAAATTCCAAAGAGTAACAGGCCCACTGGTGTATTGGTAAATGTTTAGGAACCCACCCTCTGATGGAGAACAGCCCTGATACCTTGTGTTTGCAAATGTCCATGGAGTAATGACTCCCGCCATAGCCAATTTCAAGCTACTAACATTTGTTCAATAAACAGAGTTAGAAAGTGATTTGCATAATCAGCTCTTGAGAGTTGGTGGGTCTTGCCTATAACACACTCCTGGATAGACCCCTCCAAGGAAGAAAAGATACAAAACCTCTTCTACCTTTGGCCTAGCATGGGAGAGTAAGTGGCTTCCATAGAGGCTATTATAAAAACAAATCAGCTAATAATTCTACAAATTCCAGTAAGACCTATCATCTCATATTGGAACAGCTGGGAATCCTAAATGCAAGAGGAGTTTGTGGTCACTCATAAACTCCTTTTCTAGGGCCTCCCCTAGATGTTCATGATAAAGCTTTGGTGCAGGGCACAAGACCGTAGACAGCATCCTGGTAGTGCTGATGTGCAAGTAGTGATTGTGTGCCATTGTAAGATGTGTGAATTCCTGGTCCCTACTTGGACTCTTCTTTCTTATTCAGCAAAAGTCTCGGCTGCTGGGAGAGGGGTAGAAACTCCTGACCCATAGAGCTCAAGGAAAAGTCCATTTTTTCTGGTAGACAGTAGAAACAAAACTCATCTGCACCTGGGAAAATAGCAAACTATCCCCCTGCCTTTGTGGTTATAATATACAGACTTATCTCATCCTGCATCAGGGTTGGAAGAAGATATATAATGCCAATATCAGGAATGAAAGAAGGACAATCATTGCAACACCTATAGCCATTAGGAAGGAAATAAGGTAATGTTATCACAACTTTATGCCAATATGGTTGATAACCTATATAAAATGGATAAATTGCTTGAAATACCCATACTATCAAAGAACACTCAAGAAGAAACAGACTAGTTGAATATCCTATATCTCTATTTAAAAAATTAGTAGTAAAAAGCTTCACACAAAGAGAACTGCAGGTCAGATGACTTCACTGATGAATTCCACCATATATTTAATGAAGACATGATACCAAATATACATAAAGCCATCCAGAAAAAAGTCAAAAAGAATGAACATATCGCAGCTCATATTATGAGACACCCAACCCAAACAAATAAACATTACAGAGAAAGGAATCTACAGGTCAATACGCCACATAAGCATAGGTCCAAAAATAATTAACAAATACAAACAAATTGAAAATAAAAGAATATAAAATGATAATCTCTTGGTATTCACGGGGATGGTTTCAGGACCCCCTACATGTACCAAAATCCAAGAATACATGTCCCACAGTCTGCTCTGTGGAACCTGCATATGTGAAAAGTCGGTCCTCCCTATGTGCGAGATCCAAGTCCATGGAAGATTGTATTTTTGATCAGTGGTTGGTTGGAAAAAACCCACATATAACTGGACTGCACAGTTCAAACCCATGTCGTTAAAGCTGTACATTTTGATCAACTGAGGTTTATCAAAGGAATGTAAGAATGATTCAATATTAGAAAACAAAAAATATACATCTATTTTACCATATCAAAAAAATGAGGTAAACAGAACGTGGTAATCTCAACAGATGCAGAAAAAGATTTGACAAACGTTAAGATCCATCATGACAAAATTCTTAATAAATGAAGAATGTATTAGAACTCCTTCAACCTGATGAAAAAGCATTTTGCATTTGGTGTTTACAGCTGTTTCAAAATGAAGTGATAGCCCATACTTGGAATTTGCAAAGTATTTACCTAATAATGAACCAGTATCCACAATATGTAAATAACTCAAACAACATCATCGGCATCACTGCTCATGATACAATGTGAAAATTCTTGAACATAGAGGAGACACCGATGGAAAATGAGCACATGGATAGGCGTTCAACATTGTTACTTGTTAAATAAATGCAAATGATGTGACGCATTACATATCTGCTAGAATGGCTCCAGGCAAAGACCAACAACAAAACACACAACAAACACCAAGTCTGGAAGAAGACATAAAACAATGGAGCATGTATGCATTCCTGGTGGAAAGGCAGAATGCTTTAGCAACCTTGGAAAACTATTGGCAATTCTCATAAAGTTAGACATACATAAATTTATCATGTGATCTAAAATTCCTCTCCCAGATATTTACTCAAGTGTTGAAAACATATCTTCACGTAAAATTCTATAAGCCAAAGTTTTATTAGCTTCAATCATCACCATTCCTCCCTCCTTCTTTAGGGCTTCTCCTAAATCTTACCAATGTGACCGATAAAGAATGTAAAGAAAAAAAAAAAAAAAGTAGGAATGATATTAAGAGAAATCATCTTATATCTGCAGCTGAACTGGAGCCCCACCTTTATATTTTACTCCCAGTTCTCAACATGTTGGAAACAGGAAATCCAGACCCCTTTCTCACTATATTACTTAAGATGTACTTCATTTATTTCAATATCTGATTTGTGCTGAGGAGATAAAAGTGGTCCGTCATCTTTTGAGGGGAAAAGCCCTTTAGGGAAATCTATATTTTTACATCTTAGTAGTACTCAGGGCATTGCTAGTTCTGGAGAAAAATCAAATTATGGCAGCAAAAGAATCCCTAAAGAGATGCTCTTCTCATTACACCTCCAAATAGCTGAGAAGGCAAATTCTGCCTTTTCTCATATAGGGAGCACACCATATGTGTAACTTTTTATATTAGGATGGCTATTAAGAGATGACAATGTGTGCTTCTAAGGTCTTCAGGCTATTGTCACTTATTTATAGTTGAAATAATATTCTAAGATATTAACCTTTATTCTCTTTCTCACGTTCAGAGAATTGGCTCTCAGCTCACTGCATTGGGAGAGGTATGGGGTAAAATGAAACATAGCAGTACCCTAGAAGTCTCTGGCTGTTGTTTTCTAAAAGGTTTTGTTACCAAACCCAAGTGCAGCTGCCTGTCCTGTACAAAAACCCTGGCTTGGCTCACCAAAATCTGTTACAGAACCAAGGGCTTTCAGTTCCTGGCTTAGGCTCAGCAAAATCTTGTCACCAAACCCAAGCCAAAAGCCAAATATTGGTGAACATAGAAGTCATCTTTTATTCAGGAATACCACTGACCTAAGAGGAGATGTTGGGTTAACCCATCTCTCTGGTAAACCTGAAGGAGAATGACCAGACTAAAGCCATGTCAAAGACCCAGAGGTGATTTTAAAGAAAGGGTTGGGGGAATGAAAGGGAGCAAGTGAAAAGCAGGAGGGAGGGGGATGTGAGCTATGGGATCTCTGTGCAAGGATCCAGGTGCAAACTCTCACCAAGGCTCCATTTGGCTTCTGTTCTTGTCCTTGATGTTATCTTAGGGTCCTGCAGGATTTTGCTTCAGGGTGGAGTCAGAATATCTTTATTGATGTCTTCTGCGGTTTCTCAGAGTCTGGACAATACATGTCCTGTGGCAAGTTTGCAGCTCCAGGCTGACTGGAAAATAATTTTACATTTATGTAAATAATGTCATCTTGCCCCATAACCATGGGGAAAAAAGGAAACTCAGAGAAATGCATGCTGAGGAAAAAAAAATGTGTTTTTCTTTTCTTTCTTTTTTTTTTTAAGCCTATGCACTTTTAAGTCCCAACATGGCTTCAGTCCTGCTCACTCCAACAGTTTGGTTAGCAGTGACAATCTTATTAGCTAACCCTAGAGAATGCTGTCCATTGGCCAGTTGCTGTTCTAAATCTTCCACATTCATTAACTCATCTAATACTTACAACTACGCAATAACAGCAATACTATTATTATCATTCCTATTTCACAGAAGATAAAACTGAGAAACTGAGGCACAGAGATGTTAAATAAGTTGCCCAGGATGGCGCAACTCTTGTGTCAAAGCTGGGATCTGGACACAATCTGTCTAGACTCAAATTCCATGCATTTCAGTATCAGACTGCAAGGCTTCTCAAATTTAATGCCTTTCTACACTAAACTCTCTAAAAACCTTAAGTAATTATATTAAGAAGTAAAAGCCAGAGGGTTCTTGGTAATATTAAAGATCTTTTGGCTATAAACATGAAGGGAGGGAGGTTACTCAAACTTAAAACAGATCTCCTTCTTCTCGTGGCTGGTGTAATCGCACATAGAGATGGATGGAACTCAAGAATAAAGAAACCAGAGGCAAAAGATTCAAGAAGAAATACCCATGAAGTGCTTGCTTCCCACTGGTGGCTCCAACCAGTGGATAGAGCCAGGCTATATCTGAAACGGATGAGGATGAAGGTCCAGGGCCCTGGCTTGCACAAACCCTTTCAAGCCC
>NW_007729606.1:138165-138596 GCF_000696425.1 Galeopterus variegatus
TATCTGAAACGGATGAGGATGAAGGTCCAGGGCCCTGGCTTGCACAAACCCTTTCAAGCCCCTGTGTGTGGGGCTCTACAAATGTGTTTACGTGGTCACATGTTTTTGCAAATTTTACAGAAGTAAGATATTTATTTATTTATTTATTTTATTTTTTTTTATGTTTCTCCAGGATTTTTTTTTTCAATTTTGTCAATATACACTGTATATGATTATTATGGCCCATCACCGACACCTCCCTCCCTCCTCCCTCTCTCCCCTCCCCCCCAAGAATGTCCTTTCCGTTTGCTTGTTGTAACAACTTCATGAAAGTATAGTTGTTATATCTTCTTCCCCATCCCACCCCCGGTTTTTTTTGGTGTGTGTGTAAGTGGGTGAATTAATTTGTTTGTTTGTTTGTTTGTTTGTTTTTAGCTCCCACCAATGAGTGA
>NW_007729606.1:142126-143336 GCF_000696425.1 Galeopterus variegatus
ACGGCTCACAGGATCGCGCTGTCTCCTGGCGCGGCCGCTCAGACCCGTCGCCATCTTCCCTCCTCTCCACTCCCCCAGAAGTAAGATATTTAAACTTCAATCTGTTACAATGGCTGTTTCTTTCCACTTTAATTTACACATTATCATACTTTCCCTCATTTGGGGTGGAGAGGAGTGGCCGCAGGCATTTTTCTGATATGGTTCAAGGTAAGTTGAGCTGGAGATGCATTTCAACAGGCATTAGAGGTTCATGTTTATGTGGTTAGCAGTCTCATCTGTGTAATGTTAAGTTACTGATAGGAATACTTTTCCTACCCAATGTACTGATGCATTTGGTAGAAAAAGCAAAAGAAGATTTGACATGTATGGAGCTATACTCTTATCTGTGCAAAATTCTTCTACTTATCAGAAATGTAACACTGCTAAGTNGGAGCTATACTCTTATCTGTGCAAAATTCTTCTACTTATCAGAAATGTAACACTGCTAAGTAGAGGATTTGGTCTTTATAGACATCTAATCAAAATGGAAGTTCTCTCTGATAGGAATATACCTAACAATGCAGCATATACTATTATAAATGCATTACATACTTTTTTCTAATTTGACAAAGGTTGCATGAAATAGACTTTATCAGAAAGTATAAAGCAGTAAAACAAACAGCATACATATTACATATGTGAGGGATCACGAATATCAATGATAGAAAAGATAGAGGGATGCTTAAATTTTCTGTATTGTTACAGTAAAATGAGAATTCAAAATCACACTACTAAAGAGGATCTCAAGGAGTATCCCACAAAATATATATAAAATTGATAACACACACAGGTCCAGCTTTGAAAGCTGCCCCCTTTCAGAAGTAAGCTACTCAAAAGTCAAATGTTGGTGAAAATGGAAGTCAGCTTTTATTCAGGAATACCAGCGACCTGAGGAGAGATGTGAGGCTAACCCATCTCTCCAGTAAAACTGAAGCATAATGGCCAGGCTAAAGCCATCTCAAAGATTCGGATTTACTAAGGGATTTTTAAAGAGGGGGCTGAGGGACTGGAATATGGGAAATAAGAAGTAGGAGAGAGCGGGATGTGAACTGTGGGGACTCTGTGCAAGGAGGCAAATGCAAGGTCTTGCCAAGGTTCCATCTAGATTCCGTTCCCATCTTTGTTTTTACCTCAGTGTCTGGATAGTATGTGCCTTCTGGCAAGTCTGCAG
>NW_007729606.1:144978-146347 GCF_000696425.1 Galeopterus variegatus
GTGTGTGTGTGTGTGTGTGTGTGTGTGTGTGTGTGTGTGTGTGTGTGTATTTATTTATTTACTTTTAGTCCCACAAATAAGTGAGAACATGTGATATTTCTCTTTCTGTGTCTGACTTGTTTCACTTAATATAATTCTCTCTAGGTCCATCCATGTCATTGCAAATGGCAGTATTTCATTCCTTTTTATAGCTGAGTAGTATTCCATTTTGTAGATATACCAGATTTTCCATATCCACTCATCTGATGATGGACATTTGGGCTGGTTCCAACTCTTAGCTATTGTAAAGAGTGTTGCGATGAGCATTGGGGAACAGGTATACCTTTGACTTGATGATTTCCATTCCTCTGGGTATATTCCCCGCAGTGGGATAGCTGGGTCATATGGTAGGTTTATCTGCAATTGTTTGAGGAAACTCCATACTATTTTCCATGGAGACTGCACCATTTTGCAGTCCCACCAACAAGGTTTGAGAGTTCCTTTTTCTCTGCAACCTTGCCAGCATTTATTGTTCACAGTCTTTTGGATATTAGCCATCCTAACTGCGGTGAGATGGTATCTCAGTGTGGTTTTGATTTGCATTTCCTGAATGCTGAGTGATGTTGAGTATTTTTTCATATGTCTGTTGGCCATTCATATATCTTCTTTTGAGAAATGCCTATTTAGCTCTTTTGCCCATGTTTTTAATTGGGTTGCTTGTTTTTTTTCTTGGCACCAAGCCTATACACTGGGGAAGAGACTGCCTCTTCAGCAAATGGTGCTGGGATAATTNGTTCCCATCTTTGTTTTTACCTCAGTGTCTGGATAGTATGTGCCTTCTGGCAAGTCTGCAGCTTCAGGCTGCCTGGAAAACAACTTTACATTAATGTAAATAATGTCATCTTGCTCCATAACCAAGGTTCAAAATATCAAATAACCACAGGAAAAGAGGGAACTCAGAGAAGTGCATGCCACAAACCTAACTGTCCCCTTTTTACAATCTTTTAGAGCCCACCATGCTCTAAGTCACAACATGACTTCAGTCCTGCTCAATCCAACAAAATCAGAATTGTAGAGGTATGTCAGGCAGTTAATTATTAACAATATTGCATTCACTGATAAAATTTTGTGATACTGTGGCATATGTTAGCTTTTTAACTGTGTAACCTATTGTGATTAATTTTGTCACCCTAAATAAATATTCATATCTGTACCTGATTTTTATTTGTAATAGTTTACTGTTTTTCTAAAAGAGAGTCCCTAAAATTGTATAATCTCCAGGCCCTATAAAATCCAAAGTCCCTTGCTCTGTCTATACATTAGAATAACTAGGGAGCCATTATAAAGTACTGTGGCAGACCTCATCCAGCTTTTGAAGAGTCTGATTCAA
>NW_007729606.1:148314-149622 GCF_000696425.1 Galeopterus variegatus
AAGGTTTAATATCCAGAATATACAAGGAACTCAAACAACTTTACAAGAAAAAAAAAAAAAACAAGCAACTCAATATATATATATATTTTTTTTTTTAATTTTTTTATGGTATTATAAAGTGAAGCCACTCTTGAAAACAACTGGTCTCAGTGAATAGGCCATGGATCACCTCATTAAACATTCCTGTAACCTAAGCAAAGCCCCAAATAAAGAGAAATGTGAAAATACAATGGGAACCTGGGTGAACTGAGAAGGAAAAAGCAGAGGAAGCCACACTTGTGAGACCACAGAACCTTTCCAGACTCTGAATCTTCAGCAATTCTGAGCCATGGCAGAGCTCAAGGTAATTGTCCACCAGCCTGGTATTCTAAAGGCTTAATGGAGAAAGTCATTTGAATTATAGAAAGTAAAGGAGATTCCATTTCTTATATAGCTTGGTCTGTAGATTTATATTTATATTCCCTCCTTCCCCAAAGTAACGTTCTCCCCATAATCAAAGGAACCTTACAGTTTTATTTGAAGAGCCTAGAGATCAGTTTTGAAAGAAACTACACTCTGCAATATGTTGCTGTTATTTTTAATTTGTTTATTTCTCAGTTCTTGGTAATCAAAATCAGAGTTGGGATTAGAGGGATACCCATAGATTTTGACAAACAAAACCTTTTGGGTATGTGTTAAGCCACTGTGATTTAGGGATTACTTCTTACTTCTGTATAAGCTTGCCCTGGCTGACTGCTACACTCCCTAAACTCAAAGACCTGAAGTCAGCATAATTAACCATTGCATCTACTTAGATTTATGCAATTCTTCAGCTATAACATTGAGTAATAAGTTTGCTGCTTAATAATCAGAATGTACCAGAATAAATATTATTAATATAGCTGTGTTATTTATAGTAATGTAATGAACTGATTGCAGAGGTTACAAGGATCTTCTGTTTTGAAGAGGATCATCTATTTTTAACTTTGATTGTCACTGCACTAAATCTACAGTCTAGAGATGAGGATATTTCTACCACTCACATGGGTGCATCTGGCCAAATTAGCTTCTTTCCGTTTTAACTGAATCAATGTCCTGTCAGGGCATTTTTTAAAATAAGCATCCTCCACTCTTATATAGCACAGATTTACATACTTAAGAATTCAACAACATGCATACATAAACATCAAAAAACTTCACAAAAAACCTTTCAAGATTTTGTCAAGTTCAGCCCCATTTTAATAAGAGTGTTTAAACATAAAGGATCGCATGGCTTATTTGAGCAATGTGTTTCCAAGTGGTTGACAATAAAAGTAGTCTTAAGATCAG
>NW_007729606.1:151101-157352 GCF_000696425.1 Galeopterus variegatus
TTTTTTTTTTCTATCTTTTTAAATATCCTTAAATTTTCGGGATGAGCATGTTTTAAAGAGCACGGTTAAGAGAAAAGCAAAAGAAGAATCACATTTCTATCATTTAGGGTGTATCAGTCATAATAATAGACAAGCTCAAGCAGTCATGGCAAAGTTATAGAACAGGAGTTGTTTCCCTCACAGGGAGTATAAAGGGTGGTGATTTGGTGGTGATTTTTCAGCTTCCCTGTGATGCCACATGTCCTGTTTTCTTCCTTCTTTGCTGTCACACTCTGAAGGTGAAATCCTCATGACTGTCCCCTCATGGTGACAACGTGGTTGCAGAAACTCCACACATCATTTCCCAATACCTGTGTTTCAAACAGAAAGGAAGTGGGAGGGCACAACATAGATTTCATTTGATCAGGTAGGGAATGTGTCTCAGCAGACTTTTCCCTCTATTTCCTAGGGTCATATGATCACTCCATCTGCAATGAAATCTAGGAAAATAAATATCCTGCAAAGACCATCTGAAGGGCCATCATTGGCTGTCGCCGATCTACACTACACACTGCAGTGTGCATGTGTGCATGGTGCTGACAGTGTCAGGGGTCTCATAGCAAGTAAGAAGGGAGGGATGACTGATGGGTGGAAGGCTAACAATAACAGCTACACCTGCACCCTCCCTTTGTCCAGAGACTAGAGATGAGCTTGAGTCCCTGAGTCTAGCCTGAAGCTCTGCCCTCTAGGCTGAGTGCAGGTCTACATGGGATGTGAAGCCTTTTGATTTTTAATCCATTGGCTCAGCTTTGACACTTCACAGAAATGCTCCCAACACACATCACAGTGACTTGGATAGGAGGACAATCAGATGTGACTTCAAAGTCTATAATTTGCTAAATTCTCTGTTATGTCACTGCCAACTAAATATCTTTCAATAGACCTTTGAGGCTGAGACAAGGGACCCCCACAGGATCCCAATGTGGTGTTCTCATTTTTTGGTAAAAAAGAACAATTTTCCTGTGTAAGAACTGAGAACATGCCCCAGGGGAAATGAGAAGTTATTTCTCTTACCCATATATTTTCACTAGGAAATGCATTGCTTTCAGAGAACTGTGGAAGAGAGAAATAGCATTAACAATCCCTTTATTTAGATCAGGCTCTGCTCTTTCTATTCTCTTTGGAAAGCAAACAGTTCTGGGGACAAAGAAGTTTCAATATTATAGGATACTTTAACATACATCAGTGGGATGTGATTAAAGATGTCTTCTTCATGTAAGAAGTAGATGGAAAGAATATCCTGGAAAAAGTGGAAGGATTGGTGAAGCCACATCTTACACTAGGTTTTGGTTCTGAAAAGGTGAAAACCACATCTAGTCAACACTCCTCAATAAACATAGTAGTAGAGCCAAGTTTTCCTCTATGGTGCAAATGGATCACTATTTATCGATTGCATAACAGGTGATGTAATTGTTTAGGAATTGTGTTGTGTAAAAATTACAGGTCCTTTAAACATCAAAAATACACTCAATGCAAAAAGGTGCTAAAGAGTAGAAGATGCAGAAGCTAAGAAAAACTCAATTCCTAGCTTTTGGTAAGAAGAATTAGCGTAGTCATCTCTCCCATTTCACCCCTGAGGCTCTCCTTTGGGCAAATTCTAATGGAACAGAATATGTGCATACTTCCAAGGATTATGGGAAATTGCTTGTTCTTTCTCTTTTTCCTCTCCAGAATGTATAGGTTTGAATTTATGTTAAGTTTTTTAGGNCTGAGTCTAGCCTGAAGCTCTGCCCTCTAGGCTGAGTGCAGGTCTACATGGGATGTGAAGCATTTTGATTTTTAATCCATTGGCTCAGCTTTGACACTTCACAGAAATGCTGCCAACACACATCACAGTGACTTGGATAGGAGGACAATCAGACGTGACTTCAAAGTCTATAATTTGCTAAATTATCTGTTATGTCACTGCCAACTAAATATCTTTCAGTAGACCTTTGAGGCTGAGACAAGGGACCCCCACAGGATCCCAATGTGGTGTTCTCATTTTCTGGTAAAAAAGAACAATTTTCCTGTGTAAGAACTGAGAACATGCCCCAGGGGAAATGAGAAGTTATTTCTCTTACCCATATATTTTCACTAGGAAATGCATTGCTTTCAGAGAACTGTGGAAGAGAGAAATAGCATTAACAATCCCTTTATTTAGATCAGGCTCTGCTCTTTCTATTCTCTTTGGAAAGCAAACAGTTCTGGGGACAAAGAAGTTTCAATATTATAGGATACTTTAACATACATCAGTGGGATGTGATTAAAGATGTCTTCTTCATGTAAGAAGTAGATGGAAAGAATATCCTGGAAAAAGTGGAAGGATTGGTGAAGCCACATCTTACACTAGGTTTTGGTTCTGAAAAGGTGAAAACCACATCTAGTCAACACTCCTCAATAAACATAGTAGTAGAGCCAAGTTTTCCTCTATGGTGCAAATGGATCACTATTTATCGATTGCATAACAGGTGATGTAATTGTTTAGGAATTGTGTTGTGTAAAAATTACAGGTCCTTTAAACATCAAAAATACACTCAATGCAAAAAGGTGCTAAAGAGTAGAAGATGCAGAAGCTAAGAAAAACTCAATTCCTAGCTTTTGGTAAGAAGAATTAGCCTAGTCATCTCTCCATTTCACCCCTGAGGCTCTCCTTTGGGCAAATTCTAATGGAACAGAATATGTGCATACTTCCAAGGATTATGGGAAATTGTAGAGTAGAAGATGCAGAAGCTAAGAAAAACTCAATTCCTAGCTTTTGGTAAGAAGAATTAGCGTAGTCATCTCTCCCATTTCACCCCTGAGGCTCTCCTTTGGGCAAATTCTAATGGAACAGAATATGTGCATACTTCCAAGGATTATGGGAAATTGCTTGTTCTTTCTCTTTTTCCTCTCCAGAATGTATAGGTTTGAATTTATGTTAAGTTTTTTAGGTGAATAATATCTCTCTACTGGACTGACCTAGGGAATAAAACATGGCAAGAGTTGCAGAAAGGGCAGCAGAGAGGCAAACTATAATTTCCTAGGCCCAGAAAAAGCCTGGGGTGCCTCCAGACCAGCCTCCTTTTCTAAAATTTTACCCTGCCATCTTCTTTTCATTTCAAGAATATTTTGTGAAATGGCTGAGCCACAAGGACAGGAAATCATAGAAAATCACTCACTGATCATGGAAAGGAGCAATTGATAGAGTTTATCACACAACTTTTGAAGGCTGCTGTTGAAATAACCTTGGTGCTCTATTTGCTTTTTCAGGGACTGCTATGGGAAAGAGTTTCCTTCAAGTAAGAGACTGACAGGGAGGGAAAGAGGAAAGGCAGGAGCCCGAAGAATGAGGTTGAGAAGCCTGCATCATTGTCTGCTGTCACCCACAGCAACCTGTGGGTTTTGATGCGCTATCTTCAGAAACATACACGTAAATGATAATTCTTTCTTTCTGCCAAGGACAAAAGCACATTTTTCAGAGACAGGGGTGTTTCCTATATATTGTATTGTACAGCAAGAAGAATTATACATGACCAAATGCACCTGCTGACAATCCAGTTTGGAGTAAATGGCCTTTCTCTCCTAGCACGTCATCTCATCAGGAGGCAGTCCTGAAATTGAGGAACCCACAGCTATTCTTCTTTGAAACCTGAGAGTCAAAATGCAAAGTGGATTAACTATTCTTTTTCATGTCCATAAATGAAGCAAATACTCTTATCTTGGAGTCTTCAAAAAGATTTCACCAACTTACTTTGTTTTATTTCATTTCCTTTCTCTCTCACCAAATCCCCTTTTTCCTTCCATTGGTTTATGATTAAAGCACTAGACCAAGGGCAGAAAAGAAAAATGAATTAAGCCACATTTCCTGTTTCAAAGATGAGAACAGATTTTTCTGCCCTGGGCATGAGGGTGGGGAGTTGGATATGAACAGAGTGGCAGTAGATATGATGACAAAGGTTAATGTGTCCTCAGCCTATAGACCTTCTGCCATAGGATCCAAAATGTTTCCTCTTGCATAATTCCCAGATCAAGACTCCCATAGGGAAGGCTCCCCATGACAAGAGTTGGATGACTGTGGCTGGGGAATTTGCCTCTGCTTGTGAGTCCCCATCTTTTGGAATTGCACCTAATTATCCAATAACAGACACTGGATAATGCTTGCTTACTCCAATCAACTTTTTAAAAAAATTTTCCTCCAAACCTTGTTCATCACTGAATTACTTGCCACAAATGTAGTAAATGTCCAGTAAATATCTACTGAAAAAATCATTGACCAACAAGTGAGATTTCCACTCTTCTTTTCAATTTCTAGTAAGCCCAATCAGCATCATTTGGGAATGCACATGTACAGGAGCAATGTCTAGGACAATTTTCCAAAAGGCACTTCAATAAACAAACCCAATTTACTGAATGACCAAATTCATTTAAAAGCAATTTTCTGATTGACAAATTGGCCTCATTTGCTTGTTGCTTTTTATTTTTTTAACTATTTGATTTTACTTAAACATCCTTCATAATATCATTTTAGGTGATGTTTAATTTGGCTCTTTCCTTGGTCCCTGTAAGAGTAATCATGTTCTATATTATGAGGCATCTATGCTAATATACTATAATTACAAACATTCACTTCCATATCCTTTAATACCATCAGCCTTCACTTCAAAACCACCAGCAATGACCCACAGCAGAAGATAACTCAATTTTATTACACTGCAGGAACACAGAATGAAAACCCAGCAATCCAATCTCAATACTTAAAGAATGCAAATAAACATATATTTGGCTATTCTGCACATTGGCCTACCTCTCCCTAGAAGTCTTGAGTATTAACTTTCACTTTCTAATTGGCTGACATAGAGTGTTTTTTACTCTATCTCTCTCTTTAGCAAGAAAATTACTGGGATCTCCGTAACTCAACGGTTCTTAGAAGTCCATGTCTCTTCTGTGATTTTATGTGTGTTTGTGTAAGTGCACACATGCACACATGTGTATAATCTACCATACATTTACTATAGTAGAAAATAGAATTCACAAAAATGTTGGGTTTCTTCTTTCAGGTTAAGCATGGAAATATGACTTGCATTGGTCAATAAGCCTTAACAGTTAGAAAACTTTAAGAACCAATGCCTCTAAATGGTATATGAAAAAATACTAAATGTCACTAATCTTCAGGGAAATGCAAATCAAAACCACAATGAGATGTATCACTTCAGACCTATCAGGATGGCTATTAACAAAAATACAAAAGACAAGTGTTGATGAGGATGTGGAGAGACTGAAACCCTTGCACTCTATTGATGGGAAATCCAAATGGTGCAGCTACTATGGAAAGAACTACAGAAGATCCCTAAAAAGTAAAAACTACATATGACCCAGCAACCCCACATCTGGGTATTTATCCAAAAGAATTGAAATCAGGTTCTCAAAGAAATATTAATTTGCACTCTTGTATTTACTGCAGCATTAACAATAGCCAAGATTTGGAAACAACCTAGATGTCCATCAACAAATGAAAATATAGAGAAAATGTGGGATATATGTAAAGTGGAATACTGTTCAACCTTTAAAAAGGAGAAAATTCTGCAATATGTGACAATGTGTACACATCTTGAGGACATAGCCTAAGTAGAAAAGCTAGACACAGAAAGACAAATACTGCATGACTACACTTACATGACGTATTTAAATTAGTAAAATTTATAGTAACAAAGAATTAAACCTTGGTAACCAGGGGCTGGGGATAAAGGGGAATGGGCAATTACTAATCAAGGAACATAAAGTTTCAGTGAAGCAAGATGAATAAGCTCTAGAGATCTGCAGTATAACATAGTACCTATAATAAAAAAATATAATGTATTATACACTGTAAGAAATTGAGAGGATAGATCACATGTTAAGTGTTCTTACCACAAAAATGAAAACAAACAAAAAACAATATTTGATGCAGAATGTTTTCTTCTCACTGACACGATGATAGCAGAAACATTATTGAGATGGACACTCCATCATGTCTTATTGCTGTGATTGTTTCAAGATTGTATACATATGTCAAAACTCATCAAGCAGTACACTCTATGTTCAGACTATTTTTGTCTATTATACCTTTGTCTAAGTATGAGCTAACAGTATAACGCCCACCAAACTGAGAACGTATCCTGAGACTGAAGAATAAACAGGCAACGCTGTATGGCTTACAAGGAGTGTATTATGATGATTATAATGGTGGAGATGATGATGATGATGATGATGAT
>NW_007729606.1:158215-158890 GCF_000696425.1 Galeopterus variegatus
GATGATGATGATGATGATGATGATTAATGGCTGAGTTATTTACAGGAATTGGACATAACATTGATCCTAGTGCTGCACAGTTCTTTCTCTGCAACACTGGGGTCAAGTAGTTGAAGCTTATAAGGAACTTATGGACAAAAGTGGGGCTATGGTCAAAGAGAGAAAAGCTGCAGAAGTGGAAGATTCTCAGGCACCTTGCAGTCTCCTGCTGCTTATCCTTGGGGTTGCTGGCATCATTTCCCTTTTCTTACACAAGCATAGCATTCTGTTCCTTTCCTTCCTTAGTTGCTAAGCAACCTGTACATGGAAATGATTATAACTATTAAAGCCATTGCTGTGGAGGCCATGAGGATGGAATGTGTTCTGACCAGCATTCCTACAACTTCATTGAAGCTGTTAAAGAAAAAATAATTGCTATGTGATTAACATGAAACTCCATAAAAATACAATTCTATTAGAATCTGAGCTTTTATTCTGGAATGCCACATAAAATGTACATTTAGACCTTTAATTGACCTGACAAACACTTGCAAATAAAAAATTAGGTCCCAATTACTATTTTATTTATTTATTTGTTTGCTTTTATTTTAAAATTTACTTGTACATATCTGTGGGATGCAGTACATTGTTTCAATATGTGTATTATTCTGCTCAATGATTCAGTCAGGGTAAATA
>NW_007729606.1:160331-162219 GCF_000696425.1 Galeopterus variegatus
GAAACAAGTCAGGCACAGAAAGAGAAATATCACGTTCTCACTTATTTGTGGGAGCTAAAAAGTAAGCATTTTTTTAAGTGGCTATTGATCATTCATGTATCTTCTTTTTTGAAATCTCAGTTCGAATATGTTGACCATATTTTATTAGTGTGCTTGTCTTCTTATTATTAAATTGTCAGAGATCTTTATATATCCTAGATATAAATACTATATATAATGTGTCCTAGTTTGTGGATGGTCTTATTATTTTCCTAACAATAAATTTTAAGGAGTGAACGATTTTAATTTCAATGAAGTCTAATTTACCATTTTCTATTGTGAACTAAGCTTGTTTTTCTCTAAAAAAAATCTTTGCCTAAACCATGAACCACAACTTAAAAAAAAATAAATTCCAGCTTAAGTGAAGAGTCAATCATTTATTTTAAAATGCTTTTTGCAATATTTGCCCTCCTTGGTTACTTAACCCTGTTGCTGCTGGCTCTCAGCAGGTCAAAAGCAACCTGGACTTCTTAGCAAGGGATGCATTCAGACAGTGGTGATTTTAGTATAGGAGATAGCGGAAATACTGGAAAAGAAAGAAGCATTGTTCAAGAGTGGAATGAGCCAAACTCTTAGGAGGACTATGACCTGAGAAACATAGAGGTTAGTGTTAGCTGAATGTGGGTTCTAAATGATGAGCTGGCCAGGGTCCTGTTTTCTCACAAATGCTAATTGCCCTACTGACCTAGAGAGGATGGTGTTTCATTTGCAGTGGCTCCTAGGTGCGGAATTTGGTTTACAGCCAAACTCAGCCCAAAGAATAATTTCAAAGAGACACTTACAAAAAGATGCAGATCTACCTGGAAGTCATGAGCGGCAAGAGATTTTAATTTACAAGGAAATAGCACTTCCACAGTGGTGCTTTGCCTTCTGGACACAACATTGTAGAGCCAGATTTGCTCCTAAAGGCATTTCTTTGGTCCTGGAAGGTGTCTGAGGCTGCCTAGTACTTTCTTAATAAATGCAATTCTGCCCAAATGACCCTGTTGCTATCTGCTTGCTATTTTCAGAGGGTAGGTGAAAAGTCAACTTTCTTAATCCCATAAACACATCTCCAGTCTGTGCTGGAGCTCAGGGTAACAGGGGTCACCAAATCTTCCCAGAAAAACATGAATTTTTAGGGTGGACACAATGCCTGGTTTATGATGTAGATATAGAAGATGTTCATTAAAACTGAACTTGTGTTTATGCTGGGTCTGAAATCACGGGGTTTACTACATTTTCAACTCATTCAACCTCCAATAAAGACAACCTCCAAAGTGGTGGGTAACATCATCAATCAGTTTACAGATGAAGAAACTGAGGTAGCTAGGAGTTAATAAAATTCACAAGGTTGGGCATTAGTGAGGGAGCAGAATTCAGACTTGAATCACCTTCACTGCTCTGTAACACTGCCTCTATTTATGGATACAACATTTGTCCAAGATATTTTCCTCAGAGCTAAATCTAGCACGACGGCCAGTGCAACTATTGCATGTTTAATGTGGGATTAGGAAGCGTGACTTGGTTGTTACAGCCCTTAGGTTTGCATTCTGGTTCATTCCCTTACTAGCTATTTCTGAGCCTTGGTTTTCTTGCCTGTAAAATGGGGATAACAATAGTATCATCTTAAAGGAATAATGAGAAGTTACTGCTTAATGGGTAGAGTTTATGTTTAGGATGATTGGAAGTTTTGGAAATACATAGAGGTAGTGGTTATACGACATTGTGAATGTAGTTAATTCCACACAGTTACATCTTTAAAAATGCTTAAAATGCCAATTCTTCTGTTATATATGTTTTGCCATAATTTAAAAAAATTAAAAATACACATATGTAAAAAGAAAAAAGAAAAGATTGCATAAAAAAT
>NW_007729606.1:162261-162704 GCF_000696425.1 Galeopterus variegatus
CATAGTATTTGCCTGCCAACACAGTGCTCTTATGAGCCTCTTCCCGTACATACTGCAGGCCTTTGCCTTGGACTATTACTACCTGGGGTCAGATGAGTAAGTCTGACTAGCTCTTGGGCTTAGTATTAGCAATTTTTCTTGTTTAATATACTCAAAACCATGATATCCAGTAGGAACTCTACCTATATTAAAGGTAGTATCTTGATCTCTTATCTTTTATATTTTATATACCAATTTATTCCATAGCTGGGTGCAGAAAAGAGTTGCTATTTACTAGAATCCTCTCAAAAACCCAATGAGGATGAGAAGGTATATTTTAGCCAGAATGTGAAGGTCTCCATATTCTGATAGGGACTCTAAGCTTCATAATTCTCTATACTCCTCAAAGCATTGTTCATAGAATAAAAACTTAATCACCATTTGTTATTGTTAATAATGTGTAT
>NW_007729606.1:164143-165293 GCF_000696425.1 Galeopterus variegatus
AAAAAAAAAAAGGGCAAATTCTTTGTGTGCTTGTCTGTTCCTCTCCCTGTCTTTTCTCATTTTCAGACAAGTGACTGACTGTATCTACACAGGTATCTACATATCTACACATACTTCCTCCTCCTGCCGCCTTTTGAAGCAAACTGGAGCAAGAATGGGGTTATCTCAGGGCACCGAAGAGCTGTCAGACTCTGCTGAATTGACATAGAGGGGCACCAGTGCCAAAATCGTTTGGATGCTTTTGATGACACAAAGAGCAACAAAGCCCGTGTGACAGTGAGTGATGGTACTTTTAGGTCTCCAAAGCAGGACAATCCCACACAAAGGAGCAGGGGCTGGAAAGAATCATGAGAAAATGTGGCTAGGAGGCCAAGTGGGAAACCAAAAAATGTTCACCTTCTGCAATAATAGTCTTGAGTCTTAGCACTCCGTTTTGAAAGTTTTATATATTTTAGTTTTATTCAAATGCATCACAGACCCCTAGTACACACTGTATGATAGGTAAAAGGGAATGGGCTCAGGACTCTTCTGCTTTTCATATGTAAAGTTGTCTGCTTTGGGGGTCTTGGCACTACTTAGTGCCGTGCTACTTACTTGTGCAGTAGGTGATTAATCTTATTCTCAAAATACACATATGCCAGCCTAGCACGATCTCATTAGGTTTTCCTGAGCTGTCAGTCCTACTATAACTGTAACTTTGTGCAGCCATCTGACCCTTGGTTGGCATTCAGAATGTCTGTTTTCCCTTGTGGCTATTGTCTTGCTAGAATGTATTTGAATTGATTTTTAAAGGTGTCTATTTTTTGAGCAGATCTATACTGTTTCCAGGTTTCTTAAGAAATACTCACGCAAGGAATTATCTATTTCATTAAATAAACAATAATTGTTAAATATAAATACCTATTTTAGATTTTATGTATTTGTTAAGTATAAATATATGTTTATAATATTTTGAATATAAATACAAATAGTTGTTAAATAACCATTTTTTACTACAAAACATTGCAAATGCATTCTCTGTTATTAGAGAGAAACTGTATTAGTTAGAGCACTTTTGCTTTTAAGTAATAGAAAATAACATGCAAACTGGTTTAAACTCATTAGGAGCTTATTTCTCTTATGTCAACTGCTTTTTCTGTCTTGATTTCTT
>NW_007729606.1:166644-169952 GCF_000696425.1 Galeopterus variegatus
TGAGCGTGGGTGCCTGGTCAAAAAAGGAAATCTATAGATTTGGGTTATAGATTTTTCTATAATCATACAGTGCTGTGAACATTGAATCAATTCTTGAGTCCAATTAGTGTCATTTGTACAAGATTGTAAATTAGCTCATTCTTTAATTTATATGGATGTGTACATGGATGTCATAACTATAATCAATCTTTGTTCCACCTAATCAATAGTGAATAAAGTTGAACTCCTTTGCTTTATTAGCCTCAAGCCCAGCTTTACAGCTGAAGGCACTTCTGGGCTGTGAATCCTACATGTTTCCAGCATCAAACTGGGAGGATTTTTTTCCACCTGTGCATAATCTCCTACATGTGTAAGTACACTGCACAGATTATGCAATTTGCTCCTCAAGTGAATCTATACATGGCTTGTTACTCTCACCAGTTGTTTCTGTGCAATGAGGATTCTTATTTAAAGCAATAAGTAAGCTTCTATAAAAGGCAGCGTGGCAAGTCGTAGGTAGAAATTTGCACGCAGCTGGTATACTGGGGAGTATTATTGGGGATAGCAACTGCGAGAGAATGAGGGAAGCAGGAGTGGACAGAAAGAGTAGTTGAAATGTGGTGCAGTCACATCCTAGATCCCAGCCCATCCCAGGGACAGCTATACAGCTGGATTGCCCCTCGGAATGGTCCTAAATTGAGGCAAGAGGGACAGGTCTTTGTAATACCCTGGGCTCACCTGCCAGGAGCCTTCAATGGCCAATACTTCCAGAAGCTGGGGAATGAACACCCTGGTCCTGAAAGACGATCTGGGCATCACACCGCATCACTCACCACAGTACACATGGTAAGCATATTTTAAAGACATTATTTATTACCAATTTTTTGCTTTTCACAGCTCATTCCCATAGTTTCAGAAAGTCTCTTTTGGCTACAATTCTTGTGATAAATAAAAAATGTAATAGAGGTTGAATGTTTAGAATATCCTCTGACCCATACTAACTGCTCAATAATTATTAGATATTGCTAACATAATTTATATCATTTATTTATTCACTCAAAAAATAGTTACTGAAAATTGTCTTCCTGCAGAGCTCTGCATGTTAGAGGCATGAGATAAGTAAGGCATATTGATTCAGGTTAAGGACTAACTAGCCCTAGTTTTATCACTCATGAGAGCATGAAAAGATGGATTAGGGAAGGATGATAGATAAATTTCCTCCACAAAGTCTTCTCCTGAGTTTGGACACAAAGCTCAAGTATTCACAACCGCCCTTTAATATTTTCAATTACAAAGTTACACGAAAATCAATTGATTCTGTTTTTTTTTTTTTGTCTGTTCTATTTATAATTGAAGATGAAATAATCACAAGTTTGGTTTACCTGGGAGAGAAGAGAAAATGGCTATTGCACACTGCCACCAGGTGGCAATCAATGCCTCAATCACATGCCTTGAAGAACCAGACATAAGTCTTCAGTACTGGTATTTTTGCTACTAACGGAAGAATTAATAATGATAGGCATAATTCACTTAGTGTTTTGTTAGAAGTTCTTTATCCACATTATCTTATTCAATCTCCAGAAGTCTCTGCTAGCTTTCTATAAAGCTAAACACAAAACTCTCATATAACATAACTATTATACTCTTGAGCATTTATCCCAGAGAAATGAAGACTTACGTTCACACAAAAACTTTTACACAAATGCCTTTAAAAACTTTACTCATAATAGCCCCAAACTGGAAACAACCCAGACATCCTTCAGTGAGTAAATGGCTAAACAAACTGTGATACATCCAGACAATGGAATATTACTCAGCAATAATGTAGAATGTACTATTGATGAACTTGAAACCTGGATGAATTATGCTGGGTGAAAAGAACCAACCTCAAAGAGTTACATGCTATATTATTTCATTTATATGGCATTCTGGATATGACAAAATTATGGAGAATAAATTAGTTGTTTCCAGAGGTTAAGGAGTGGATCAAAACCCAGCTGTACATTAAGATAACCTTTTCAAAAATATCAAATTTCTAGCTGTATTCCTGAAGCCGAGGTACTGGGCTCTAGATATCTTTAGTTGCGTTACTCAGCAAATTATTGTGTTAACCATGGTATAAAAGTCTTCCAAAAAATAATGCTGGAAATGAACTTCAAGAAGAGAAGTATCACAGAGCGTTTCACATTAATTATGACAATGAAATGAATACACTGATGTTTTTAAAAAAGCACTGTGGCTGAAGAGCACAGAATGATCAGCAGAGGTGCAAAATTTGAAGCAAGTAGAACACTTAGGTCTACTGCACTAGACAACCTCAGATCAGAATCCAGAAATGGACCAAGAATAGCAGAGGCCATTTGCCAGCCAACACCACCCAGGTACATCTCTGTTGCCCAGAATCTGATCTCCAATGCCAATTCTCCCCTAAAGGAATGAAGGAGGCCCTGGGGGTAGGGGGAGTGGCTGGTTTTAAGTTCTGATATGGCACACACAAAAAGCCAGCAAATAAGTACATCAAAAGAGAATAATAATTTTCTAATGTTGCCAGAAAGTGAACAGGAATCCTTAAAAATATATAAAACAACAGATTTTTTTAAAAATCAGCATGGCATTAGAAATCCAGAAAGAAAAACTGTTAAAGTTCTTCCATTGTATGTATTGTGATGATCTTGAACATCAAAAACAGCAGCAATAAACAATAATGATGAGAATTATGGATAATTGCACTAAGTTGAGTTTATAAAAAGCAATGAGCTAATGATATTACTGACATTAAATTTTATGATATGAAATACAATTACTGGCATAAAAGATATAATAGGGTATGTATTTTAGTTGATTTTATTATTTAGAGGGAGGGTATGTATATACATAGGTGTTTTATTTTCTATTAAAATATATTGATTTTATATTAATTATAATCATTAATGACAGTTTTAAATAATGTGTATATATTTATAGTTATGTATATTAGTAAAATAAAAAATAGAATATATTGTGTTGATATTTTATAATATATTTAAAAGAAAGAATAGCAAGATATTTATAGTAATTGCATTTGTATGCATCATTTCTGTTATATCAGTTATATTAATATTAAATAAGAGCCAATCATACTAAAATTTAAAAACTGTCGTTTAATCTAATACATTCAATAAAGTTAGTAATACATAGTTAAAAGCTTAAAGTTGTTTTCTTTTTTTTTTTTTTTTTATCGTGACCGGCAACGGATCGCAACTCTCAGTGTCGCACCCGTACCGGACCAGGACCGGCAACGGGATCGCAACCCACAGTGTTGCTCCCACACCTTGCTCAGCCAGTGAGCG
>NW_007729606.1:170326-182108 GCF_000696425.1 Galeopterus variegatus
GGCAGGAGCGCCGCTGCGCTTCCCAAGCGGCGCACTGTAGCAGTGCGCCACTGGGCCGGCCTTAAAGTTGTTTTCTAAGTTCCACATTTTACATATAACAATTTCATGTGTTGTCTTTAAGGATTATGTTAGACACTAAAATCATTGAACTAGAAGGGAACAAAAGAATTGTGGAGAACATAACTACACAGGCCCTGACAGACAGGAAGAATGGGAGATAAAATAAAGAACACAAAAAAGTTGTGAGATTTGTTGATTTCAATTAGATATGAGGCAACCTGCATGGGATAGTTCATAACCAAATCAATCACCTTTGGCTACTGTGTGTCTTGAGTGTAGAGCTTGGTTGCTGGGGGCCATGGACTCAAAACACATGCTGACATACAGATGCTGGAAAAGCCTCAAGGACGCCCCTGGGATATTTGTAGTTCAATATCCTGTCCCACTTGAAAATTTCTGGTCAACAAGCAATTACGCCCCGTCGAGGAGAAAACCTCAGTCATTGTGAGACAATGAATCCCAATTTGTTTGGGCAAGTGACCCTGGGTACTAGAAAAAGCAAAGTTATTTCCTCAGTGGAGATTTTACATTAGGAAGGTTTAGAAATAATATTAAAGATATTGAAGTGAATCAAGCCTCTGGTAATATTTTAGGGTTAATCTATAGGAGAAATTGTAGTATATTTTCTATTTAAATGTTTGAAGTATTTAATTTTGGCACACTGGGATAACAGACTAATCTGTGGTCTCAATTAAAACATGTAACTTAAAAAAAATATTAGACTTGTGATTTTAAGTTGTGAGGCTTAAAATGATATGTAAGATTTAAACAATATCAGCATGTCTAATAAAACTTAAGATGACTCTATTTCAAAGTTTAATACATTATATTTAGTAAGATAATTTAAGTACTTACATAGTTTTTGACATGTAGCATTTTATACCATTAAAAAACAAAAATAATAAATTTATAATGTAGCTTAAAATATTTGAATAAGTTTAATTAGTTTAAATTGTAAAATGGATTAGCTTTATAAATATAATATTAAGATTTGTAAGTTGAACTTAAAAGCTTAGGAAAATGGGTTTTAAATGTTTCATTGTACTAAATTGAAAAATCAATTAAAAATAACTGGGCAGCCTTGGTGCTTATCTGCACAGAAGCCACATTTGAGGCAATGAAACGTCACCTTAACCTAGTGAACTGAGAGATTACTTGAATTCAGTGGATGCAGACCCTGCTTGCGATGTATGTTTAGGAGTGGGAACAGCAAGATAGAGCTCCAGCAGTTGAAAGGCACCATGGCAATGAACACAGCAACACCCAGGAGAGCTGTCCAAAACATAGTGCTGAACAAATAAAACCAAGAAACACAAGTTCTATTGTGCAGCACCATGATCTGAATTTAAGATACATACGTACACAAACCATTACCCTATATTTTTCAAAGTTGTAACTCAAGGACATGGGTCAATCACATTGGGCAGCAGGCGGTGGGGTCAGTGAAGGGGAATTTAGTGGAGATGGTAATTAGGACAGAGATGAGAAAAGAGTAAGAGACAGCCATGCATGAACCTACAATATTTATATGCCATTGACTGGGGCAAGTGACCCTGGGTACTAGAAAAAGCAAAGTTATTTCCTCAGTGGGGATTTTACATTAGGAAGGTTTAGAAATAATACTCAGGTAGGCTTCTGTGCTACCTGAGTTCTAAAAAGGAAAACTCAAGAATAAAAAACTTCCATTAGCATATAATGTACTTCTCATTTTATTTACAGAAGGACCTTAGATTAAGATTTTCTGTTGCAGGTGTGAAAATGTTCGCATCAAAATCAACTCAGGTAGGCTTCTGTGCTACCTGAGTTCTAAAAAGGAAAACTCAAGAATAAAAAACTTCTATTAGCATATAATGTACTTCTCATTTTATTTACAGAAGGACCTTAGATTAAGATTTTCTGTTGCAGGTGTGAAAATGTTCGCATCAAAATCTTTCAGAATCCTCCAGCTCAGAGGAAGATTACATTTCTGGGTACCTGTGCTTCTAAACATAACTTCTTTCTTGTGCCTGTGCCAATATTAGTATCTGATAATCATGAGAAACGTGATGGGACTTTGCACTTCCAGATGCGTGACTGAAGACTAGATTCTGTTTACAAAATGGCATTTCCTCCCCCATTTGGAGGACTAAGTTTGGAAGAAAGGATCAGCGCTCTGCACATTAACTATAGCAATTAATTCTGTGGCCCTGTTTGTCAAACCATTAAAGAATGGTAGGATTTGATAAGGCCGAATTCCTGCAGGAAGCTTGTTTCTCTCAATGTTCTAACAGTTCTAACTTTTCTCTTGGGTAAGCTGCAACATGGCAAATAGAGGTAAAGTTGTCCTGACCTTTGGAGTGGATGATGTTGATGGTCTATCTAAGGGGACACTTCTGCCCATGAAATGGGCCAGCCCTGAATGAGGAAGCCCGGCTGGGGCATGCAAAGCATAATAACTACTGGGTGAGAAGCAGAAGTGACAAGCTCAAGGATCACACAGTGTATTCAAGAATCCCTTTAATTTGTCTCTTAGGGCCATAGCTAGACTACATTTCTCATTCTCCCTTGAAGTTTGCTTGGGGTTATGTGACTAACGACTGGCCAATAAACATAATGTGAGCCTGGCCATAAAATCTCATGAGTGAAATTCCAGAATCTCTCTTATGATTCTGTAGTAACCGTGATATTTGTGTGTTTGGACATAAATGTGGAAGAAATCTGCATCTCTAGAAAAAAGTATAGAATAGAGCCTACCCACCCTTCAACCTGATTTATACTGAGATTTGAAGCAGAAATACTTCGTCTTGTGGAAAACTGCTGATGACACTGAAATTTGGTGGTTCTCTGTCATAGCCTTTAAGAAAGCTTGACTACTAAAGGAAGTGAGAAAGAGGGGGGAGAGAGAGAGAGAGAAGGCTGGACTAATCCAAGACTAAACACATCAGTGCCAAGGACCACCATGTTGGGCAAGTTCACTGGGGAGCTCTTGATTCTCAAAGAAAAATAAATACTTTTGCAAAATGTGTGGAAAGAGCAACACAAAAATAATAGGAGTAGAGAATAATAAGTAAGTGCACAGTCAGTGTAGAAGGGATCATTATTAATGGATAATTAAAGATGTTTGTAAATATATATATATATACACACACACACATATGTTTTCTTATACAATCTGAATACCTAGGATAAATGTTATTGTAAAATTGTAATTTCTCAATATAAGCTTGAATGCTGAGTTGCTCTTTAGCAATCAGACTGCCTGAATTTAAATCCTGGCACTGCAGGGAAGGGGAGGGGGAGCTGAGGGCCTCAGACACACTCCCCTAACATCCACATCCAGCCCAGTGATGATCACTGAGCCACCACCAGAAGCACCCTGGGGCTCCTGAGCCAAGGTGGGGGGATGCTGAGGATGTCAGACACGCCCCCTCATGTCCACATCCAGCCCTGAGATGACCACCGAGCCACTGCAGGAAGCCCCTTGGGATCCCCCGCCAAAATGAGACAGGTGTCAGGGGTCTCCACCACTCCCCACCCTTCCCCTCCCTCCTTCCTACTTATACCCTGTCTCCCTCCCCCTTCACCTCTCTCCCTTCCCGCCAACTGCTCCACAACATCTTAGAATGTAAAATAATAATAATAATAAATTAATTAATTAAAAAGAAAAATTAAATAAATCTTGGCTCTGTCACTGTGTGGCCTTATGAATGATATTTCACTTTTCTTCCTCAACTTCCACCTCTGTTAAATGGGGATGATAAGGAAAATATCACCTCACAGAGATTTTGTGAGGACTCAGTTACAAATTTAGCATATTTATGATAGTCTCAGACATATAGCAATTCTCAATAAATATGAATAATTATGTAAGAAGATGAAAAGATGATGTGATTGAGCAATTTAACTGAATTTTATTTGAATTTTTAAACAATGCAATTTCAATTTCCAATTTTGCTTCATCATATTAAAAAAATACTAAATGTGTATGTGTCAGCATTAAGTAAATGTGTAGTCATTTTGCCAATTTTGCTGTTGTTTTATTTAGTAGTTACTATATCCTGGACACTTATTTATGTATTTATTCATTTTATCCTTATAAAGACACTTTGAGATGTGAACTGTTGTCACCCATGCTTTACAGGCAAGGACACTGAGGCTTACAGTGTAAAACAACATTTGCAAAGACAATATTGAACTCAGGCCCTCTAGACTTCAGACCCTACCTGGGAGTCTCTGTGCTTTCTGGCCAGGAGTTGTGTACTTCAACTGCAAGTAGAACTTGTTTGCAATGTGTTACCCAACTGTGCCTTTAAAAAATGCAATAAATCCACTACTCTGAAGTTGAATATTTCTCTCAAAAGCACACAAAGTCTTGAGCTGCTCAGAGATCTAACATACTTTCTTTTAAGCAGCAGAGGGACAGTCTTCAGTTTTGCCAGGGAAATATAACAGCACCTCACAAGCTGGCGACTATACCTCGAAGGTCCTGTATAAAATGCTATTGACATAACAGTAGCTCAAGGAGTAGACAGGAGACCTCAAGTGAGACTATGTAGATTAACCACATCAAACCACATGGCTCAGCACGGACGACCAGAGAGGCCACAGCCCACTATGAGCTCAGTGAGAAATAAGGCAATCAGGGGTTTCCCACAGTATAACTATACTCAACACATGTATAGCTCCCACAACATTTCAGTTACCATTCAAGGTTCTTCACTTGCCTTAAGATATTTACTTATTTTTAATTGTAACATAGTTGATTGTACCTATCTGTGAGGTACAGAGTTGGATATAATTACATGGGTGTGATATGTGATGCTCAAATCAGGGATTCCCTTAAGATATTTAAACCTAACTGCATCCTCAAGAAGCAAGTACTATTATTATATCCATCTTACAAATGAGGAGATGGAAACACAAAGAGGTAAGGCACCTGACCAGGATCATACAGATGTTAGGTGCTGGAGCCATATAGGCTGCAGAGTTCACTTTCTAAGTCAACATGCTACCATGTCTCTCTGAACAGTTGTACTGTATAAATTCATAGAATCCTAATAAAAATTCTATAAAGTGTTATAATCTTTATTTAAAGAAGAGAAAACTGAGACACAGAGATTCCCAGAAGCAAAATGTTTCATCTGATCTTGATATTATCAATCGCAATAATAGCAGCCATTAAAATAAACACTTACTGAGCATTTTCTATGTGTCTGGCACTTATTAGATTCCCACAATGATGTTATGATGTAAATCTTATTATCATCTCTGTTTTACAAATGAGACAACTGAGGCACAATGAATTTAAGTAGTCACCCTAGAGTAGTGAGTGGAAAAACAGTTATTTTATCCCATGGATCAGCTCTAGATTCCCATGCATAACACACGGCACATACATTCTTGCACACGTACACAAAACACACTTATATACACAGTTATATCCTTAACCTCTATAAAATGAGTTCCACATTATCCTAAAATCATAAATAACCCCATGCATAGAAGTTTAGCATCTCCTTATCTATTGATGCCAAATTCAGGGGTCTTAAACTGCTCTTGAAGCTGCTTTTTCACCCCCAATTCAAGGAAAACCCTGAACCACCAAAAGAGACAGTTATATGACACTGACCATTGGTGCAACATGGATTTGCCATTTCTTTTCTTAAAAAAAATAAACTCTCCATCCCCCAAATAGGCAAGAGACACAGAGTATGGTGAGCTTTTAACACCTGACATGAGGGAGCAGAATCTTGTCCCAGGGGTGTGTTCGGGCTCAGCTATGATCTTTGAACCTGTGCTAGAAGTAGAGGAAGAAAAGATCCCCACAAGTGATGCTGGACTTCCCAAACACCTGCTGTCCTCTCCTGGCTTCATGAAGTTTCCTTCTGCTGCTGCCGTTTAGATGACAAACCTGTAGAAACCAATCGCCCAGTGAAATTGGGTGCACGCAGAAATGTGTAGAGACCCACCTGCCCTAGCAAAGAACTTGATCTCTGAACGAGCTAGTTGGTTAGAAATAATATCTTAACTAGTAAAATTCACAGGTCTTAGATCCCTCTGAAGTTCAGCCTCCAAACTCAACTCTTTATAAAAAAAAGAGCAAATCATTCATGAAATAGATCACATTTGGGGAAGTATATGTCTCATGATATGATAAACACAGCTTAATAGCAATAATTGTAGTGTTAATTCCCATTTCTGGCCTTTTCTTACTGGTGGGAGCAGGACTATTATGTTAAAAAAAGGTAATCACTTAATAACAACAAAAAAATTGAAACACTCTGTAATGAAGTTCTCAGAGCAAAGATTATTTCAGTAAGTGATCTAAGTATTTCTTTTTGAAAATGTTTTCTCAGTAGAAATTTGGGAAGAACTAGCAGCATTAAAAGTCTGAGTGTTTTTAATAACTCCAGCAGCAAACAGAGCAGCAAGAGTTATTCAACTCACTGAACAAACATGATATTAAGTGATGCTCCCAGAATACATCTTTGGATCAAAATAAAGCCTTTCTTTTAGTCCCACATAATATAATGAATTTTACACTATACATTAAAAATTAGTATATGTATTCATTTTGATGCAAAATACAAAGTGACAGCAAATGGATTAACTTGACAGATGTACAGGGAAATTGTATTAAGTTCACCCAAGTAGCATAAGCAAAGATGGTTAGTAAGAAATGTGATAAAATTCTAGGCAACAGGGTTTCAAAAAAGCATTGATCTGATAGAATATTTCAACAAGAAAGCATGTAGAGCATACTTAGAATAGCACCTCCGAGAGAAGCACTTTACTTACTGACCCCTCACTGGACTCTGGGTATGAAAAATTTACTTAGGCTGAGAATTACAGGAGCTTCAAGAATCTTAGAGACTGAGGGTCTGTAACAGGCAATTCCATACATTGCTTTTTTTTTGGATACTCAAAGCAAAATACAAGGGTCCAAGACTTTATATGCACTATATGTAAAGCATGAGCCCTACCAGGTGGTGAGCTTTTCAAGTAGAAAGCACATACCATCTACAAGGGAAGAGGATGATTGATACCAGTCCTGGCCATCTGTCACATCAGAATCTGGACTCAGGGGCCGGCCCAGTGGCACACTGCTACAGTGCGCCGCTTGGGAGCGCGGCGGCACTCCCGCCGAGGGTTCGGATCCCACATACAGACTGGTTCCCGCTCACTGGCTGAGCGAGGTGCGGGCGCGACACCAAGGGTTGCGATCCCGTTGCCGGTCCCGGTCCGGTACGGGCGCGACACTGAGGGTTGCAATCCATTGCCGGACACGAAAAAAGACAAAAAGGAAAAAAAAAAAAAAGAATCTGGACTCAGGAGGGCCGGATCATAAGATTTCAAGAGAATCTAGAAATCTAGATTTTTATGTGATATCCCCATTTTAAAATTTTGATAACTAAAGTAATTTAAAATCATTTGAGCCTGCATGTTGGATCCAGGCTATGGGTAACTTCTGCACCATCTTATAGCAGAAGACTTACCTTAATCTTGAGTTAAAAAAAAAAAAGGCTGTGCTGGCAGTCTTATAAGGAGGTTGAGGATAGCAAGTTCTTTAATTCATCCCATTCTAGACTGCTCTGCTATTTGACATGGCCGATTCATATTAGGAGTGCTATTTTTGCCTCAAATTATTCTTGGATTCTCTTCTGTGTATAAGTCAAGATTCTTGGTTGTTTTTCTTGTCCTCCAAAACTTCACTGGTTTCTGATTTCTGCCTTGCCTTCTCATCAAGTGTGAAATTGGGCTGGCTGCCTAGCTTCTCTGTGTCTCCTTGATTGTACCTGGGAAATAAGTCAGATATTTGTTTTCGGTAGATATCTGCAATATTTGTTTATCTAGGAAATATGACAGATATTTGTTTGAAAAATATCATCTTTGAAAAATCTCACACAATGAGGTTCTATTAACACCTTCATTGGATGGTTTGAAGAATTTACCATCCCTTGTGTGGTGATATTGCCTTATTGTTCAGCCTACATGATTATTGCTGAGATTTAGCCCTCTAGCATGATAAAGACAATCATAACCAGGCAGCTATAGAGATTTGGCTTCTAGCTTTGGCTTTGACACGCAGTTCCTTTATTTTGTGGATGACCTTGGGTACATCCCTCCACCTCTCCAGTTCCATTAAATGTAAAACAAAAACAATAAGTAAAACACCTAAAAAATTTAAAAGCTTTTCTGGACAAAGTCAGTGTGTTGCAAAACAATACTTTAGGCACCCAGATCTGGCCTGCAGTATGAAATCTATTCACCATCTCTGGTATAAGCATAGTTAAAATGTTACCTCTTCAGGAAGACTCTCCTGCTTCTGAGGACATGGTCAGTTACTCCTCATCTCTGTTCCCTTAGCATTTTGTGCATCGCTCTGCAGCATTACTCTCATGCATGTGTTGTATGTTTGTTTGTTTCCTGGTCTTGTGAATTTTATCTATAGTTCATGGTTGGTACCCAATAAATGTTTCTTATATGAATGATTAGTATCGACACCAAATGGAGGCAGGTAAAAGCCATGCCCAGCTGAGAGCCAGAAATTACACTTGAAGGGATCCTTGAGAATCACTAGCCCCATTTCCCTTTCCTGACCAGTGGCTGACTAGATGACAGAATCAATAGGAAATCATTTCCCTTTCTGCTGTTAAGTGGCATCACCTGTCACCTTCAGCTTATAAACACTTCCCATCACCTCCCTGCTGTAGGAGATTCTTCCCTGATCTATTTGAAAAAATAGTGCATCTAAGAAAGTACATTTTTTTTCACTAAGCTCCAACCGGGACTATTGGGATCATCTGAATTTTAGCAATTTCACAATTTCTACAATTGCCTCGCCAAGGAATGGGTTCTACTAATTAAAGATGGTATTTCGATCGGCTTTCAATCTTGAACATATGGGGAAAAAAGTTTTCCACAGGTTCACAAAGAAGTTTATGAGCCGGCTTTTTTTGGTTAATGGATTTTTATCCCCTGCCAGCATCACTTGTAGGTGAACCCACCCTTAATTAAAGAGAAAGCTGGTCGGGCAATAATACAAATATTACTTACTTTATCCTGGAGCAGATTTGCTTAGAGGCTCATCTATGGATGGTAATATTTCCAAACCCAACTTTATTGGTACCTAAGAGAACAGAAAAAACAAATCATCTAAAAAACCCTTATGGAGTCAACTGGCCTCAGAAAACTTTAGGAAAATAAATTATTCATTGGGGTCACCCAGAGGGCCTTAATGAGGGAATCAAGTGTGCTGGAAAATGTCAAGCTTTCTGTTTTTGATAATGAAAGAATTTAATAATAAAGGAATCATGCCTGTGCTCTTGGCACAAACAACCCACTTTTCAAAACTTTCAGGCAAGACCACAGGGGTGTGTTGGACTTGCAGAGGGAGAGAACAGGCCTAGGGTTGCCAGCGGAGGGTTTGGGGGCAAGGGAGAGGAGGGAAGAGGTTGGGTGGGGGACATGGGGAATAATTACAATTTGAGGGAGTGGGCATGCTGATAGCACTGATCTGGTCACTACATCTTGGGCACAGATGCTGATGGTCAGCTTTGTGCCCCATGAATAAGTATAACCAATAAAAATCTAAAAATTAAAAATAAATTCGAGAAAAAGATTTCCCTCTACAATGCAAACCTACATCTATGTCATAGAGTCCATAGCGGTTCTATAGTTACACTATGCGCAATAACGAAAACAGTAGCCAACTTTACTTAGCATCACATGCAATGCACTTTCTCCTAACTTTCCTGGGCAATCTCATTTCATTTCCGTAACTTTATGTGAAAGATATAATTATCATCTGGATTGTGGAAATAAGGAAGTAGATATTCCATGATGTTAACTTGTCTAAGATCTCACAACTACTAAGAGTTAAGATGATAATCTCAATCCAGAGCTCTGTAGTTTACATAACACACCCCTGCATCCAATGACTCTCCTACTCCACTACCTTTCCAGAGCTCTTGTGAATCCATACCCCTTTGACTTCAGGGTATTTAAGGTGAGATGTGTCTCATGAATTTATGGATGAAGTACCTGCATAACATTTAGATTCACATCTTCCTACTCCACTACCTTTCCAGAGCTCTTGTGAATCCATACCCCTTTGACTTCAGGGTATTTCAGGTGAGATGTGTCTCATGAATTTATGGATGAAGTACCTGCATAACATTTAGATTCACATCTATCAGCATATATCTGGCTTTCGGTTCCTAAGGCATGCCCCAAAATGACTACAACCTCAGTTCCTTTTTTTGTGTGGCATTTGTTAGCAAGCACTTTTACATTTCCACACAGGCATGATTATGTTGGTCCAAAAATTATAGCACCATTTGACCATGAATAAAGAAGAAATATTTAGTAATTATATCCTATTCTTACCTCAGGTCCTTTGTTTTCCATAAACATATTTTAATTCAAAACTTAGAAGTTGACACACTCTTTGATATAAAAACCTCCAGAACTTTGTCCTGTTCAAATACCCGTCAACACAACAACAAGCATCGGATGACAATAAAAACAAGTGCTAATGACTCAGATGAGAATATAACCCCTCACAATCAAGAAAGTCACAGGAGCTGGGCTGTGCTTGGAGTAACTGAGAAGATGAATAATCTCCACCTGCAGAAATAAAAGTTAAGACAATAAATAACCAACATGCACAATATGTGATTTCTACACTTGAGTTTTCTGAAGTATATTCAGGTACATTTATTTCATGCTTTCCCCCTGTAGCTACACTTGCAGTCATGTCTGTATGTGCTCCCCCAGAAGTTAAATTAGCACTGGCTAATAAAGGCATAATGAGTCTTCTGGAGCATGTTCATAACAAAAACACCCCAGAAGCAATATATGAGCATCCAGAAATAAAAACTATCTTTAGATATCTACCTTTCAGTACAACTATCTTTAGATACAAGGTGCAATTCTCAGGAACTAACTATCCCACGTGAAATGGCAAGGAAAGGGCCTTAGTCCAGAGAGCTTATGCCCCATAACATTACCTTGTTTTAGTTTGAATACGTTTCTCATGTTATCAGAATGCTTCTAAGGGCTTTTAAGGTCCTCCACTCTCTTTGTGTAACTAAGACACAAATACTCGAGCCTTCTTTCCATCTCCCTTTTCTCTCCTTCCTTCCTTCTGCTAAGTCAATGTCTATTCAGAGCATACAAGTGACGGTGCTGTGCTGGGCACTGCAAATATAGAGCTGAGTAAACACAAAGAGCTCAGCACCTTCATGAGGTTCATAGGGCAGTGGCACAAATAGATAAGAAGCAAGTAATCAACAAAGGTGAAATTAGAACCCTGATGAGACAAAGAAGGAGCAGACAGGGTACTGTGAAAGCCCCTGGTGGGTGGACCTCACCAAGCTAGGAAGGTGAGGGAAGCCTTCCCAGAAGACTCAGGCCTGAGCTGAACTCTAAGTGGGGGATGGTCAACCGGACAGAAAGGAGAGAGAACAGTTTCAATGACTAGATATCCAAGGCCCTGTGGAGAAAGGAGACTTATTTGTCTAAAAACAAAAAGAAGTTTGTGTAGCTTCCACACAAAGATGAAGGATGGATTCACCAAGAAGGTGATGAAACATCCAGCTCAGCCTCCACCCCCCCACCCCTTGCTTAGGACTCTTCTAAGGCCCTACACCTAATTAACCTAATTATGCTAATTATGCACTTGTAATTGTTTTGTGGGGGAGGATAGTGGGAAATTACTGGAGACAAAGAAGCATATTGT